>NC_090731.1:177141113-177168613 GCF_036898095.1 Palaemon carinicauda | reverse complement strand
CACAGGTCTGGTAATTGCTTAGACCTCGTATACACTGACTCCCCTGGCGTTATAACTAGTAGGGTTGGTTCTCCAGTCGGGACATCTGATCATGCCTTGATTTCATTAATAGTGAAGACTGAGCAGCCTGTCCCTGGTATATCATATTCTTGTAAAATTTATATGAAATCCCAAGCAGACTGGAATGGTATTTTACATGATCTTTTGTGCTTGAATTGGTCACAATTATATAATAGTGTAGATCCTGTTGTCCCTTTGAATGAGAATCTAGTCAACATAATTGATAGGCGTATCCCTTTTCGTGTGCTAAGGTACCGAGTGAAGGACAAACCGTGGTTCAATGATGATTGTAGATGTGCTTATTTGGAGAAACAGGAGGCCTATCATCTTTGGAAGGGTAACAGATCAGATTTGACCTGGAACAACTGTACTCAGCTTCGAGCTTTTGCTCAGAGAGTTTATGCCTCAACTGAAAAGGAGTACAATTTAACCATAAAAGAAACACTTTCTGATACAACTCAGGAACATAAATGGTGGTCTACCCTTAAATCTGCACTCGTTGGTGTAGATGCAACAGTTCCTCCTTTACTTAAACCAGATGGCTCAGTCACTCACTGTCCAAAGGAAAAGGCAACCCTTTTGGCTGATGTTTTTGACAGTAAACAGAGTAATGAAAAACTTGAACTTCCTCATTCCTGTTTTCCTGAGGCTAAACTAACTAGTTTAGCTTTTCGATCTCATGAGATTAAAGCTCTGTTGGTGGACCTTGATGCTTATGGAGGTGTAGACCCAAATGGTATTTTTCCTTTGTTTTTTATAAAGACAGCAGATTTCTTAGCTCCAAAGTTATCTGTTATTTTGCGCAAGTTAGCAAGAAGAGGAGCTTTTAGCACTAGTTGGAGAATTGGTAATGTTACTCCTCTATGTAAATGTGTTTGTGGTAGCTCAAGTCCCACTGATTACCGCCCAATTTCCATAACTCCTATATTATCTAAAGTTTTTGAACGTCTTCTGGCAAAACGTCTTAATAGGTTTGCTGAAGGTAATCATCTACTCCCTAGTTTGCAATTTGATTTTCGTAAAGGCCTTGGAGCATGTGATGCCCTTCTTAAAATCTCCAATGCTGTACAGAAATCCCTTGATTGTGGTCGGGAAGTTCGTATGATTGGCCTTGATTTTAGTGCTGCTTTTGACCGTGTTAATCATGAGGCCCTTGTTTTCAAACTGAAACAGTTGGGAGTGGGTGGGTCGTTTCTTAGCATTATTATTGATTTTTTAAGTAATAGATCTCAAAGAGTTGTTGTTGATGGGCACCATAGTGATTATAAGAATGTGATATCCGGTGTTCCACAGGGTAGTGTTCTTGGCCCATTACTTTTCATACTATATACACATGACATGTGGTTTGGCCTAGAAAACAAGCTTGTTGCATATGCAGATGATGCTACTCTTTTTGCATCAATTCCATCCCCTGAATGTAGATCTAGGGTTGGTGAATCCCTTAATAGAGATTTAGCTAGAATTAGTGCATGGTGCAAATTATGGGGTATGAAGTTGAATCCTAACAAAACTCAAAGTATGATTGTAAGTAGGTCAAGGACGGTGGCTCCTCAACATCCGGATCTCAGTATTGATAATGTTTCTTTAAATATGTATGACTCTTTCAAAATTTTAGGTGTGATTCTCGACAGTAAATTTACTTTTGAGAAACATATAAGGTCTGTGTTTTCTTCAATTGCACAAAAAATAGGCTTATTGAGAAAGTCTTTCAAGATTTTCGGTGATCAATCTATTCTGAAGAAGTGTTTTAATTCTTTCATTCTACCTTGTTTTGAGTATTGTTCTCCTGTCTGGTCTTCAGCTGCTGATTCTCATCTTAATTTATTGGACAGAAACTTACGGTCTATTAAATTTCTTATTCCTGATCTAGATATTAATCTCTGGCACCGTCGTTCAATTAGTTCATTATGCATGTTGCATAAGATTTTTCATAACTCTGACCATCCTTTACATTCAGATCTCCCTGGACAATTCTATCCTGTTCGTAATACTAGGCAGGCAGTTAATTCTAATAGCCAGGCCTTCTCCATCATGAGGCTCAATACTACGCAGTACTCTAGAAGTTTTATTCCAGCTGTTACCAAGTTGTGGAATGATCTTCCTAATCGGGTGGTTGAATCAGTAGAACTTCAAAAGTTCAAAGTTGGAGCAAATGCTTTTTTGTTGACCAGGCGGACATGAGTCTTTTTATAGTTTATTTATGACATATTTGTTTTTGATGTTGTTAATAGTTTATATATGACATGTCTGTTTTGACGTTGTTACTTATTTTAGAATGATTTATTGTTTAATTTGTTCTCTTCATTTATTTATTTCCTTATTTCTTTTCCTCACTGGGCTATTTTTCCCTGTTGGAGCCCCTGGGCTTATAGCATCTTGGTTTTCCAACTAGGGTTGTAGTTTGGATAATAATAATAATAATTATAATAATAATAATAATAATAATAATAATAATAATAATAATAATATATGTGTGTGTGTGTGTCCTCCCTTATATGTGTTCGTATTAAATAGAAGAAAAAAACGTAATAGGGAAGAAATACACAGCGGACCAAATTCATAATTGATAGAAAAACAAAAAGATCTAAATGCATGGAATTGCTGTTGGAGTTTAAATCCCTTTACAACCTAAACGTTAAAGCTTCTTATCACGTTTCTGGAATCTCTTTCATCTTCTTTTCCCTCCATTAGAAGAAAAGATATCCTTTAAAAGACTTGGCGAAACTCCACTTTGTCATAAAAAAAAATGATATAGCGCTCACTCACCCTCATATGGGTTTCGTGCAAAGCTGCTTGGTTTTTATAAACATTATTTCATTTCGTATTCCCTATATCGTTTTTATTGGATGTTGAGTTAAGATTGCACATATTTGACAAAAACACATAATTAAGTAAATACACTAGCTAACACTTTCATAAAAGAAATTAGACAAACAAGTACATATAAAGTGATAAAAAACTAACATATTCATGTATTTAAATGCCTATGAAGAGCTATGTACATTAATACACATTCATAAACGCAACCACACTACACACCTGTCCACTCACGTACATAGCTATATATATATATATATATATATATATATATATATATATATATATATATATATATATATATATATATATATATATATATATATATATATATATTTATTTATATATATGTATATATATATATATATATATATATATATATATATATATGTATATGTATATATATATATGTATATATATATATATATATATATATATATATATATATATATATATATATATATATATATATATATATATATATATATATATATATGCCCTGCTTTGATTTATACTTTGCAAGTGACAGTCTCCTATTTTCTGGTCTCCAGTCATTTAATGCATTTTCTGCTCTTGGTGTCACCATCATTCTAATCTCATTTCTAAAGACCCTGTAATAGAGATCATAGTTCCTAAACATTCAAAGGATTCTACCTAATTAATCTTTTTTAGATTAATCTTACTATATAATTTCAAAACAACTTTCGTAAATGTTATGCCTCTGTAATTATTACAATCAGCCAGATCTCCTTATTTTGCCATTATCACCAACCCTCTTATCTTTCAATCTTTCATTAAACTCCAATTCTAAAGACCCTGTAATAGAGATCATATGTCCCAAAAATTCAAAGGATTCTACCTCATTAACCTTTTTTAGAATAATCTTACTACATAATTTCAGGACAACTTTCGTAATTGTTATGCCTCTGTAATTATTCCAATCAAACAAATCTCTTTGTTTTGCCATTTTCAGCACCACTCTTATCTTTCATTCTTCAGGTTTCAGACCTTCATGCTACATTCTACAAGATAATCTTGTAAATATTCTGGGAATCACTTAATTTCTGTTCAATATTATCTCAGCAGTTATTTCATCGTATCCATGGGCTTTTCCATCTCTTTACTTTTTCAAGAATAACTTCTACTTGCCAAACACTGAATTCATACATGGGCACATCAAGATCTTCCTCAGCTTCAGGTATATCAATGACATTATTCCCTTCCTATCTCCTATTCATGACTTCACTAAAGTGTTCCATCCAACGTTGCCTTTCTTCATCCTCAGTTGTTATAAAAGATTAATCTCTCTTTTTGATGAGTATACGATTCTTATTTGCCACAGTCTAGATTGGTCTAATAATTCTATAAGCAATTCCTACACCATAACCACTCCCAGAATTCATAGCTTTATCAGCCTCATCTGCTTTACTGTCTAAATATTCTCTCCAGCCATTCATGGCTTTTATTTTGACCTCACTAACAATATTAGAATATTTAGAATGCTCTACCCTGCAATTTTCATTAAATCCTCGAAAACTTGCAAAAATCAATTTCTGTCTTTGTCTCATATTTTTAGTATCCCAAGTATCATTTGATATCCATGGCCCTCTTCTTGTAACTACTTGTACCAAAATTCACTGCTAACTGACTGATATATGTCCTTAATATCATACCATTCTTCATTAATTATCTGCTCTTCTCTTAAAGTCTCTAAGACTGCAAAAAAAAAATCCTACATTCAATTGCAAACGTTTCTCTGTGTTCATCTTCAAGAAGATTATTTCTATCAAATCTAGGTATTCTATCTACATTTTTCTTGGGTGGTTTAAGTTTTAATTTTAGTGTGGCAATGAGGAGCTGGTGATTACTACTAATATCTACACCTCTATAGCTCAAATTTCTCAGTCGTGCTTCTCTCTTTATTAAGGGCTATGTGATCTATTTGATTTTTGTAGTTGTCACATTGTGAACTCCATGCATATTTTATGGATGCCCCCGTGCTGGAAAAGAGTAGCTCCAATAACAAGATAGATGTCTGAACAAAAACTTATAAAATGTGCTTCATTTTCATTTGTAACTTAGCCAAGTTTCTCAACACCCATCACAATATCTATGCCTTGATTAATCTTTTCAACTTTAGCATTGAAGTCACTTATCACAATTTTCATCTCTCTCTCTGAGGTCGTTTCTATTAAACTTTGCAGTTCTTCAGAGAATTCATCTTTGATTTTTTCAGGGATATAATTTTTTGGTACAGGGAGCTTAGGGAGGGTGGAGTAATGTCCTAATTCTTGTATGTAGATGTGTGTTGTACGTCAATGTGAATGAACTATCTATAGTAAGTTTCTGAGTTGGCCCTCGATTAATGATAAATTTGCATATATAAACATGTTTTTCATATTTCAAATAAGCTGTCCGGTCAGATCCTATAATCTTTGAGTGATTTCACCTGGGGCTCTGATCCCGAGGTTGTTAAGAGAATCCAGACTTTAATATATTAATGCATATGGCTTATTTGAAATATATATATATATATATATATATATATATATATATATATATATATATATATATATATATATATATATATATATATATATATATATATATATATATATATATATATATATATATATATATATATATATATATATATATATATATATATATATGTATACACACACACACACATATATATATATATATATATATATATATATATATATATATATATATATATATATATATATATATATATATATATACTTTAAGTGGTAGGCCTACAGATGAGGTCTCCACTTGTATAATTTGTTGATGATTTTTTTTGTATAACACCATTTAAATTCTCTTTCGTTATGGTTTAGTGAAGAGTAGAAATGTCTATCATTTTTTTAGGTGGTGACTACCTGTGTCAGGTGCCATTGCGAAAGGTGTCATTTAAAAGGAAAAGGAACAATTAACTCAAAACTAATAGCTCTATTGATCTCCCTTGTGCATTGAATGTGTTTTACTGGAATGCATGTTGATCCTGCGATGGCATTTTTTTATGAATGATTTGAATCATTTCACAAGTCATTCAATGGCAGGAAACCATCAAGATATTTACCTCCGCCAAGTAGGTATTGCTATCAAGTCAGTTTATTTATTTGTTTCTCCGGACATTTGCCTTGGGACAGGGTTACCCTAAATCTACTCGACAGATTTTGATGAATTTTTCACTGAAGATTGATATTTGGACAGGGACGACCTCAATAAATTTTGTAGCTGATCCGAATCCGGATCTGGATTCAAGATTTGGATTGGCATTTTTCGTGTGTCAGTGGAAAGGATTACGTCTAAACTACTCGACGGATTTTGACAAGATTTTAACCACAGATATATATTAGTTCAAAAACGCTCCCATTGAATGTTGAAGATGATCCGGATCCAGATCCCAATTCAGCATCCATATTTGCCTTTTTGGCCATTTTAAAGAATACATTAAAACTGACAGACTGATTTTGACGTAATTTTTCCCTCAGATACATCTTAGGTCATGGAGGACCCCAATAAATTTTTGAGATAATCTGAACACAGGTACAGATTTTAGGTAATTCTTAAATATATTAATTTGTCTCTAAGTCTGCGGACAGGATCACGTCAAAACTACTGGACGAAATTTTAAGAAATTTTCACCAGAGATAGGTATTATGTCATGGACAACCCAATTGCTGGAATATTTGAATAGAGAAAGCAGAAATGTAGTAATGAAAATGAATATGAAGAAAACTATGCAAATGTTCAATGAAAATGCTACAAGTAAGAGTTATGTACGAACCTGTAGATAATATTAATAAATAGACAGAAAAAGGATACACGGTAAGTGATTTCCAAGGTCATGACATTGATATCAAAAGGACGATAAACCTACAAAGGAAGCCATTTGATAACGAAATTTTATCATGAAAATTGAAATGCCACTTTCTCTTGAAAAAAAGGTACTTAATATGATGATCCTACCAGTATTAACTTATCGGTCTGAAACTTAAAGCTTACCAAAGCCTTAAAACATAAGCTAGTTGCAACTCAAAGAGCTATGGAAATGAGGATGATGGGAATAACACTGAGAGGATATTTTAACATGTAAGAAAAACAAATGGACAAGGGCAGGACATATAATGAGAATGACAGTCAATAGATGGACATCAAGAATAGCAGAATGGGTCCCTAGAAATTATAAAAGAAACAGGGAAAGAAAGAGAAAACGGTGGAATGATGAAATAAGGTTTGCAAGTGTAGATTGACAAATATAGACCATAAACTGATGCAAGTGGAAGGAATTTTCTGAGGCCTCAGTTTTGCAATTTTGAAAATCCCAGGCCAAAAGTGAAGGCCAGGGTCAAGCAGATTATCGAGGAATAAGATGTCATTGAAGAGATCTTTGCTCCACTGAGTGCCCCTCCAATATATTAAATATCTATCTATATATATATATATATATATATATATATATATATATATATATATATATATATATATATATATATATATATATACATATATATATATATATATATATATATATATATATATATATATATATATATATATATATATATATATATATATATATATATATATAAGAACTATTATCTAATAAACCAGAGGGGCAATCAGTGGCGGCTTATTTCTCGACCTTTTGTTTGATCTTAGCCTTCAGTTTTAACCTAGGATTTTAAAAATTGAATCACTTTCACATGTTTCCATCACAATTAATCGCTCAAAGTCTCACTACCCCAAGAATGAAATTGTGATCTCCGCCAGGGTAGCTTATTTCTCGACCTTTTTCTTGACCTTGACCTTTACCTTTGACTTAACCCATTCACCCCCAATGGACTTACCGGTACGTTCTTGCAAAACACTTTTATTCACATGTTTTTGCATATTTTTGTTAACTTTATGAGAAACTTAAGGGCTTTTCCAAAAGAATTAGATCAACCTGACCTCTCTATGACAAAAATTAAGGCTGCTAGAGGAATCTAAAATAAAAAATATATATATATAGCAAAATGTGCTGACTTTGTAAAAATAAAGACTTCAACGACTGAATATCAAAACTAATCCTTGAATGTTTCACCACTCTCTGAGTAAAATTGTGGTTAGGAAGTTGTTCACACACAAACAAACAGACAAACAAGGCCGGAAACAACTTCCTCTCTACATTCGTTTGCGAAGGTAAAAAGCATTACTAATTTTTAACCATGAAGTCCCAATTGATTACTACAGTATAACATTTTGTTCATCACTGACGTAAATATCAAGGCAGTAAAATTTATTTTGTTCTTTTCTGCAAAATGTGAAGGAAACGTCAAAAACTTTTTGTGGACAAAGGAAAGATAAAGGTAATTGAACTAACGGAAAACATTTTATGTAACCACTGAGGTGTTATCGATGTGCGCCGATATGAAAGCCTCTGGAATCCCTAGCGAATGACAGGCTAAAATGAAAACCCTTGTTCAAAAGAATTTATCATGATTTTTTTTAAGAATTCTAATAATGATATCTGTAAGGCAAGAGTGCGTGATAGATGTTTGATGACTAATAATTGTGAAATATTATTCAATTTTGTCATCTTTTCTTCAAAAATATTTAAGTAGTTGAGACTCTTGACCAACAAAAAAGAATACAAATCTAGCGATTCAGTTATATGACATAGTGTTCATGACAGAATAATTGTAAAAAAAAAAAAAAAAAAAAAAAAAAAAAAAAAAAAAAAAAAAAAAAAAAAAAAAAAAAAAAATTGGGTATCTTTAGGAAATAATGAAGAAAATATGCAGCACATATGTATAATTTCCAAAAAAGAAGGGGAAATTGTTTCAATAATTAAAAATTATTTACATGTGCTTAAGAAATTATTTATATTGTGTATGAATGTGGACAGAAACCTTGTTATCCGTCCATGTCAGTTAAGCTAATATGAAAGGATAAATGTTATTTTGAAAATACTTAATGGCAACACAAATTATGTTCGCTAACAAGAAGTAAGTGCTTCACTGCAGTCAATCTAACCTTAAGGATTTGCTTTTTTTTCACATCCCATTATTCTTCACATTTGTGACTTTTCAGTCACCGTTTTTGTATATGATGAAGCCCAAAAATTAAATAATTATAAATTTCATGTCCTTTATAGGATATATATGGTTTTACTAATTCAAAATTACGTTTAACCTAACTGGAATGTTGATCAGCAAAAGAAAATTTATTTTACGGGAGAAAAGATATTTACTCCGTAACAATGGCCATTTGCAGATCTACAATATGGAGGATTTTACTTTTCCTTCTCCGTACCTTAAATATCTACCTTCCTAAGCATTGATTGTATTGAGTATATGAAATAGACTATGCATAAAATGGATTGATATCAATGGACAATACATTAATAACTCAAGATTTGCAGACGAAATAGTTGTGTTTAGTGAATCATGTGAAAAATCACTAAACATAATAGAAGATTTGAGTTGAGAGGACAGAAATGTACGACGGAAAGGGAATATGAATTAAACGAAGATAATGTTCAATGACAATGCAGATAGACATCAAAATTGTTAATGAAATTACATACTTTGAACAGCCAATAAGTGTTTACCTAAGAAACGAGACCGAAATTAAAAGGATAACCATAGAATAGAGAGCTTTTAGTAAACAAATTGAGATTATGAAAACAAAATGGCCTTTTTCTAAAAATAAAAATATTCAATCAGATGGTCCTACTTGTATTACATTAGGCATTCGATATTTAGAACCTTACTAGATCCTTAAAACATTAGGCATCTACAACTCAAAGAGTTATGGAAAGAATAATGATGGGAATAAAACTAAGACATGAAACGAGCAACGTGGATACGATAGCAAACTAAAGTAGAGGATATTTTACCATGTAGGAAAATTAAATGGGATAGGCAGGACATATAATGAAAATGACATATAATATGTGGAAAGTAGAAATAACAAATTAGTTCCCTAGATAATGCCAAAGAAGCAAGAGGAGGAAGAGAAAATGTGCGTCGTAGACTTCTATGAATAGACCATAAAGAGGCGTGATTGGAAGTATATAACTGACATGTATATATATATATATATATATATATATATATATATATATATATATATATATATATATATATATATATATATATATATATATATATATATATATATATATATATATATATATATATATATATATATATATATATATATATATATATATATATACACACACACACATATATATATATATATATATATATATATATATATATATATATATATATATATATATATATATATATATATATATATATATATATATATATATATATATATATATATATATATATATATATATATATATATATATATATATATATATATATATATACATATATATATATATATATATATATATATATATATATATATATATATATATATATATATATATATATGGCTGGCAGAAAACTGTGATAATAGTATATCATGCCCAAAAATTCCTGCAGAGCTTTGACGGTCGAGGGCACGGGGAAGTCCTGAACGGCTGTTACCTTCTCATGGAGGGGATGGACTCCTTCAGGAGTGATGCGGTGCCCTAAGAACGACACTTCGTTGGCGCTAAAGGTACACTTGTCCTACCGGACTACAAGGCCGTTTTGTTGCAGGCGGCCGTGCACGATGCACAGGTGATGAAGGTGTTCCTCTTTTGAGGAGGAGAACACAAGTATGTCGTTCACATAACATACACAAAAGGGGAGGTCCCCTAAGATGCCATCCATGAGACGTTGAAATGTGGCCCCAGCTTTACGAAGGCCAAAACAGGAGTATTTGAAGGTGTATGTACCAAACAGAGTGGTGATGGTGGTCTTGGGGATGTCTTCTGGGTTCATAGGCACCTGATAATACCCCTTCAGGAGGTCGAGCGTAGAGAAAACCTTCGCTTTATGCAGGTAGGAGGTCATATCGGCAATGTTTGGGAGGGGGTAGTGATCCGGTTCTGTTTGCATGTTCAGGTGCCTGTAATCCCCGCAAGGACGGAGGGAGCCGTCTTTCTTCAGAACGATGTGTAAGGGTGACGACCATGGGCTGGAGGCCTTTTGGCAAAGGCCCATTTCCTCCATTTTGGCGAACGTCTGTTTGGCGGCTGCCAATCGTTCCGGTGCCAGACGTCTGAATTTGGCAAAGACTGGGGGTCCCGTCGTCTTGATATGGTGATAAATACCGTGCTTGGCAGGAACCGTGGGCGTTTGGCGAAGTTCTGGACGGAAACCTTCAGGGTAAGACGTGAGGAGGTGGGCGTAGGCATCCGTGGGTGTGCTGATGTGGAGAGCAAGGCTGGAGGGATCGGGTTGGAGAGGTGTCGACAAGTACGAGTCTGCGTTGACCAATCGTCAGTGGGCGATATCGACCAGAAGGTGGAATTGAGAGAGGAAATCCGCTCCGAGGATTGGCAATGTGACGTCAGCAACGAGAAACTTCCAATTAAATTTACCGTTTCCGAACGATAATGTGAGGTTCTCGTAACCGTAGGTGGGTATCGCAGATCCATTGGCAGCTACCAAGCTACCAGACAATGTTACAGAGGAGAAAGAAGACATGTTTTTTCAGGTTCCTTTTTTGTGCGAGGGGAGAGCGAAGATACAAGCACAAAAAGAACTATGTACGATCGTGCGACACACGGTTGGTACAGACCTATGATCTACAATCAACTGTGAATGAGACTCAGGGACATGGCAATCACTGAAGGACACACTACTTGTAATTTCTCTCATATCTATGAGTAGCCTTTAAACCTTTAAATGTGAGAGAAATTACAAGTAGTGTGTCCTTCAATGATTGCCATGTCCCTGAGTCTCGTTCACAATTGATTGTAGACCATAATAACATTCCCCTACTAACAAGGACAAGGCCATAGAAACTGACAATATATGACCAGTGTCCAAGATACCTCTCCCTCTAAGCTAGGACCAGCGAGAGCCAGGAAATGGCTTCTAATGGGCTGTGTAGGTAAACCTATCGACTCTCCCAAACTCCCTATCCTTAGCTCACAAGGATGGGGAGGATTGCAGAAACTATATGAAGTAACGCATTTGAAAGGGACTCGAACCCCACTTTGGTGATCATCAGGAAGAGATATTACCAAAAGGCCACAGACAAAACAATATTAAGGTAAGAGACATCAATACATATAAAGGTTTGTTCAAAAGATAAGTAATTTGAATTATCAATAAGAGATTTATCATAAAAGAATATGTCTTCACAAGGCCTGTTAACAGAACTTTCAGAGTACATTACATCATTGAACAAAATATCTGACCACAGCAACAGAAAAATGGTCATGGACCAACCTATTACTAGACTAGTTGCCAAAACAGTCGACATGAACTTATGTATCTTCGCGAGATTAGTCATGGAACAATCTTCAGTGGCTACAGCATCTCCAACCAATGAGTCTTCATGAGGGAAGTCGGTGGAACAAACAACAGTAGAGACATTATCATAAACCTAATTATCATTATCATATGGGCAAGCAGAACTATTACTCTACTGATAAGTCTCTGCGCTTGAAGAAAACACAGTAGTCAAATCAGGACTGAAACCTGCAACTTCTGATAAAAAAATAAGCTCTTTATCCATCTTAAGTAGGACATTAACTTTCTCAACTACCATGTCATTACCAAGAATAAAATTAATGTTATTAATAGACAAATCGGAAACAAAACCAACAACAGCAATGAAGATCCATGTGATACAATGGATCAATAAAATCGCCAACACCAATCCAACTTTCCAGTAAACGAATATTCAGTCACTGGAACAACGTCTCTCAAAACTAGTGACTGGACAATAGCAGTATCACGCATGTTACAAACAGGGTGCTGTGAACCACCATCAACATTAACAAATCCCTTAGCAGATTATTGCAGGAAAACCTTTTCAAAAGATCTGGAACTAACCCTGGAATTAACAAGTTCATTTTCAAAAATATGGTCATTCCCACTGTTAACCTCTACTGATAGCACAATAAAGTGAGACTTTGGTAGAGTTAGAGCCAAAGTCTTACCTTCTTTCCTCTTCAACTTAAGACATTCATATACAGCATGACTGTTTCTTACATTAATTACACATTACAGAACTGTTACAAGTTAATTTACTATTGAAAATACTGCTTTGAGACTTAACATGAAAATCAGACCTAGACCTTATATCTACTACATCTACACTAGTATCCTTACTAGTATACATATTGTCTTTTGACCTATTGAACTCTTTATCATATAGCTTCTTTTCCTAGGAAGCCAATATATAATCATCAGAACAGATAGGGTATTCACAAAGGGTAGATAATGTTTTCTTATCTAAATAAGCCTTAGTATTTCTCAATTTAATTGAATTTTCTTAATCTTTTAAAATCACCCTTACAGACCAATGTTATTGTTCCTTACTAAATTCTATAGATGTCTGTTTATCATGCGTCATCCTACTTCTAAACTTCATTCTATAAGCTTCCCGAGTTAGTTCATAGTTCTGCAAAATCATCAATTCTATCCTCAGGAATGGAAGCATGTATCTTTTGTGCTCTGCCAAGAAAAACTCTTGACAACATCTATGCCCAATTTGCCGTCGACCACTTTAATTTCCTAGCTTTTCTTTCAAACAGACAAAATATATATCTCAATCCCTTTTCATTGAAATGAGGCAAAACTCTATATTTGTTAGATATATCTGATTTATCTAGGTTATTAGAATTAGTCTGCTTAATTTTTTTTTCAAGTCCTAACTTCTTCTGAGCATGATTTTCATAAATATTTATAAAAGCTTCTATTTATATATTTTACGCTTAGCTCATGCTTAAACTCCTCTTCTAATTGTTCACATTTAAACTAAGCTTCTAACTTTAATATCTCACTCTTAGCCTGAACCTAAACTTTCAACTATTGTTTCTATAACTAATAAATCATAATCCACGGATTGCCTATCAATTGTGTCTAACCAATCCAAATGCTGAGCTAAAAGATATTGAGTATCCTCTTCTCTAATTGAATTTTGGCCATCTAGCTCAAGATATTCGCATAAATTCCCTAAATTTGTTTTCTTGAAATTACTTGACTTTTCAATTCGTCGATTCCCCCCAAAATAATTAGAAAAACTCAGATGCTATAAACTCTCTCATGTCTGCTGGCTATTTTATACAACAGACAAATGTATAATTTATGATCAGTCTCAGAATTTCAGATAAAACATCAATATAGCTACCGAACATTTCCCCAATTATGTTATAGTCCCATCTCTCAAAAAATTAATTTGGCAAAATCTATCTCAATGTCTTATTCCCTTAATAATTCATTCAACATACAAATTAACAAACAGTAACAGCGAAAGAAAATAATAGAAAGCGAAGATAACTATAACTTTACTCTGACTAATATTATTTATGTTTTTACAGGATTCATAAAACACAGACAGAACTTACAAAAATTATTTACAAATGTACACGTTAATAGAGGTGTGTGGTTTAAAAGTCTCTATGATTTTGAGACTCATATGGAGACAGAGAAGGTGACTTTCAAAGGTTTACAGCAAAATTTTAGAAAGATGTTTGAGATGTAAATGATGATAATCAGGAATAGTCTCTAATGATATTTGATCTTCCTCCAAATTTCAGCGGTATTGTAAAAGTGTAAAATTCCAGGTCACAGCAGGTGTCACATATTTTGTCTCCATAAAAGCAACCTTAACCGATCGATGACTGAAAATAGTCTTTCCAGAAACACGTCCACTTTTCTTTATTAAAGAGGAACCATTTACTAAAAGGTCGGGTAAATTCATGAACGATTCTATATCATACAATATGGAAAGCTGGAGAGCTTGACAATTTTACGAGATATATCAAGCTACTATTTTACAATAAGCGGTATATCTTAGTAACACATCTTTGCTAGTGGTTATGTAAGTGGATGAGAAACATGGGGGAATAAAAAGAACTTTGGGTGTGGAAGAAATGCCCACCTCAATCTCAAAGAAGTTATTAGCAGGATGACGGATTGGGTTCGAGGCGATAGACAAGATATCTCTTCCACTTCTAATCATGAAGGCTAGCAAAAGATCTTATTGGAACTAGTTAGGACCGGCAGGGGTCACATGGCTTAGTTAGATAAGCCCTGCGCATCACAGGGATCTGGCTAATTTCTAAATGCTGAAGCAAAATTTTAAATTAGTAATTGAAATGGCAGAGCCATGAATCAGAATGGGAGGTTACAGCATGTGGAGAAGGAATTTATAAAATATGCTTTGGATATCTTGACCCTAAGTGGAACACGTTGTGTGGGCAATCGGTAAGGAAATCTGAAACCAAGCCAATATATAAATATATATATATATATATATATATATATATATATATATATATATATATATATATATATATATATATATATATATATATGTATATATATATATATATATATATATATATATATATATATATATATATATATATATATATATATATATATATATATATATTTATTTATTTTGGCTTGGTTTCAGATTTCTTACCGATCCCCACACAACGTGTCCCACATAGGGTTATATATATATATATATATATATATATATATATATATATATATATATATATATATATATATATATATATATATATTTGCCCTGGAAGAGGAGGGGTACTGATGATGAAGCATTAACTGAATGGAAAGCTGAATATAGTAGATTGTTATTGGATAAGTTTAAACCAAAGCAGTGCAATATTATAGTTGGCTATACACCAACAAATGATCCCTTTAAAGAAAGGAAAGATGAATAAGATGAAGAACTGCGGTGTAAATGATGAGATCCCAGAGAGAGAGAGAGAGAGAGAGAGAGAGAGAGAGAGAGAGAGAGAGAGATGAAAATTGTAATCTGGGACTTCGAAGCTAAAGTTGAAAGAGATAATAACGCTCTTAATAATGCAATGAGTGTTGAGGGTCTTGGCGGGGTTGCAAATATGAATTGAACATATTTGGAGGTACTCTTGTCCAGCACAAGGACATCCACGATTGTACATTGACTTCCCCATGTGGCAAGTACAAAAATAAAATAGATTATATAGCTATTAATACAAAGATATGAAGCACTCCGAGTAATGTAAGAAGCCTTTTAGTGGAGATATTGGTAGTGATTGTCAGCTCTTCATTGCCATACTGAAATCGAAACTGAAAACACCCAATACAAATGTAGGTAGAATACAAAGGTTTAATACATCCAAGCCTCTGGAAGATGAGCACAAATTCAACATTTGCAGGTACAAATTTAATGTTAGTGGAGTCCCATCAAATGAATTTCCAGTGAACATGGGAGTACTCCAAGGCAATGTGTTGTAACCTATATTTTTCGTCCTCCCTTTTTATATTGTAATGCGTAAAACAGTTGGGGATGGTGGAGAAGGATTGGACTAGTTTGGTAATAGGAAATTAGCTGACCTAGTGGAGGCAGATGATGCTGTCCTTCTTAGCAGAACACCACAGGATTTACAATGCTTGCTTACCGGGATGCATAAAATATCACTGGAGGTTAGGCTTACGATAAATGGAAAAAAAAAATACATAGAGTTGATGAGAACGGAACATGCAATTAAGGATGAAATATATTTGGAAGGAAAAGAATTATTGAGGTAGATTCATTTAGGTATTTAGGAACTATGATCTCCACTACAGGATCATTATAATTATAATTCAGTGAATTATGTATTAAAACAGATCAGACAATGGCTAGGTTCAATAAAATTTGGAAATCATATCACCTGAAGTTCCATATAAAAAGCCGGCTATTATCAGTTTCATGAGATCTGTATTACTCTATGGATACGAGTCATGGTATGACAATCTCCAAGAGGTATTATACATTTGAGAACAAAACGATTAAAAGAGTATTAGGGTTTAAATAGCAGGACAGGGTTAGAAATGAAACTATAAGAGAGATCACTCAAATGCCATATGTGGATGAGGTCATGGTGAGGGGTAGGTGGAAATAGTTTTCGCATTTTCTTCGTACTCCCCAAAAGAGATTAGTTCACCAAACGTATAACTAGGCTCCATAAGGCACTAGAATAGTCAGAACAACCCGGACTATATATCTGAAAATTATGAGGCGTGAAGTAGGAGATGATGAATGGAGAAGTCTGAATTAAAAGGTCGAAATCGTGACGACTGATGAAATATAACAGAGGCCCTTTGCGTCAATAGGCATAGGAGGATATGATGATGATACTACAATATAGAATTATCATTGAGATACAAATCATTATAGAATTTCAATAATAACATCAACGTTTAATATGTAAAAATAGTTCTTTTGCACTATATATATCTATATATATCTGGTAACTTGTTTTTATTTAAAGTCAATATAAAATTAAGGAGTATCTTGTCCCAACAATACTGAAGACAGTGAATCAAAAAAGGCCGATGAATATGTGGACGTGGATTTATCTTTGATACCCATACTAGAGGACACTGAAAATTGGACGATAATGACGTCAGTGGACCCATATCTTCTAATATATGAATTAAAGTTGTCAGGTGACGAGTCTTAACCTTCAACTCCAGCTCCTGCCACAGACCGAAATTGACGTGTAGATAAGTAATTCTCATCTATTCCTATATATATATATATATATATATATATATATATATATATATATATATATATATATTATATATATATATATATATATATATATATATATCATAAGATTATGGCTCCGTGGTTTAGGCTCTAAAAATATATCATACTATGTCTCCTGACTAGGATCCAAACATATCCCATGTCAACGGATAATGAGACACTGGAACATGGGTTTTTTCACTCTATTACAAAAAGATTTGTGATTGCACTTGTACACAGCCAATACTGTCAGGTGAGTACCTTGTCTATCGATCGCTCAAATAGTACTGACTAACCCTCTGCATGCAAGATGCAATGTTGCTCCAAAAACATGCTGGATTGTTAGGTTTAATGGAATTGTCCACTGTGATGGAAATATACTGTCAAACACATTACCCTATGATTCTATGGACAAGTCACTTATAACATAGTTCAGTGATCGCTCCCTCTAATTTATGACACACATAGTACTTATAAAATTTTCATTAAACTCACTATATAAAACACATATTTTGCATCCAAGGATTAGGACATTACCCCCTCCCCCCCTCCCCCAAAGCTCCTCAATCTGGGAGGAAGGGCGCACTCGCCATCTCTAGTCTATGATATATAGAGAACACTCCGACACGAAATAGGCATGGCGTGTACCTGACAGAAACGCAACATAAAATATGTATATAGAAATCACATCGAAAACACCACTTTTTCCACAAAAAAATGAAAAAATATATATTGCTTGAACAAATTTCACTCATTTCTTCTTATGACCTCTCCAATTAAAATACAAAATACCCAAAGTGAAAAAAAAAAAAATCCTATCAATATAAGTATTACACAATCTCATCAATAACCTCCCCCTGGTTTCGGGCATTATGTGCTTTTTGGCGGGACAGGGGTATAAATAGATATTCCTTCATCCCTCGATCTAACTTGTCTGGGTTTATGGCACCATCTCACAACAGAAGTTAACACCACCGTCTCTGCCTTTTTAAAAATCACTACTACACTTGCACTTGTAACTATCAATCAATGGCAGGTAGCTGTTTTCACTAGAAAATCATTCATCTTCTGCACCTTTCTTATAAGTTTAGGTAAAAGGTATTCAAATCTACACCTTTCTTATAAGTTTAGGTATAAGGTATTCACTTCTACACATTCTCTAACACTGCCTTTCCTCATGGCTGACCTTTAATCCCGTAGCCATATACCCTTCAGGAACCAGGAATCATATAAATACGAGAATAATACAGCATCTTCCTGACAGATCTCACCTGACATATTTAACCTCTTCCTGTTTGTTTTTAGGTTCACTCAGCAGTATGTCATATGTATTGCTTCAATCAGTGAAATTACCACAACACTTTACGTATACATTTAGTATCAACATAAAAACATATTGTTACCATCAACTTTATGTATAACACGTCAACAAGAGAAATGAGGTCTGTTCAAACAACAACAACAGCAAAGAAAAAAAATTCTACTCATGAACTCGAGGAATGTCAGGCATGCAAGGGTAAGGAGGTACACTCTGATTGACACTTTCGAAAACTACCTCTTCCGGCACCACATATATGTGTACTTGTTGATGCTCACACACTGGGCCTTTAATAATGCTCTGTATCACAACTGTCTTAGATTCAACCATCTTTACTCGGTACGGGCCCGAATACTCTGGCTTTAGTTTGTGTTTCCTAGGTTGTAATCGTTTCAAATACTCACGATCGCCCACGAATACTTTTTCCGGTGCGGTTTTGAACCGACCATCATACTTTGAGCTATGTTTTTCATTAGGTCTTTTCAAAAACCTTTCAGTGGTGTTTATTACTCTCCTTAAGAGATTTAGTAAATAGACATGGTATTGCTCAGTTGAATAATTTGGCAACTGTTGCGAATTAATCAGGACCGTATATGGTAACACAGGATACTGTCCATACACTAAAAAAAATGTGTGTCCCTCAGAGAAGAATTATATGCAATGCTCAGAGCTAGCTCAGCTGTAGGAAGCATGGCGTGCCAATGAAGGGGATCATGAGCCACTAATTAATGCAAAATTCGCACTACTTCCCTATTATGCAATTCCACCAAGCCATTAGCTGAAGGCCTATATGCAGTAACTGAAAAGTTTTTAATTTTCATCAAGTCCGTTCTTATTTATAAACTCAAGACCATTATCATTTATCCAAATTTTTGGATAACCAAAACTACCAATGAAAGAGCACAGCGCCTGGGTTAATGAATTTGCTGATTTATCCAACATTACATAAGCATAAGTGTAACGACTAGATTCATCCACAAATACACATATATACTTATGTTGTGTTAACCCTGGATAGGTACGATGGGTCGTTTGCGACCCCGAGCGTCAAAAAAAAACAGGTTTTTCTCACGTGACTCACCCCTGTTACTGAATTTGTGGGTGATCGACCTGCAGGAGGTGTCTCCCCTACACGCTCTAGTAGTGTCCAGATGTGCATTGCTGTAGCTGTACTCTTTCCCCGATTTCTGAGACGCGTCGGGGTCGTTCGCGTCCGAGTTTACCCTTCTAAGGTAGTTTGCATAATTATCAAAGTTATTACGTATTATGAAATTGTCGTAGAATGGTGCAACTTGTATAGGTTATCAGTTGTGGAAAGTCTTGGTGGATTGTTTGGCTACCATGTGCATGTTTTTTTTTTTAGTTAAAATGTCGTTCATCACCACGAGGACCATTTTACCGCGAGTGCCCCTTTTTCATTTTTTTTCATTTTTTTGCCAAGTCATTTTTCCGTAAGATATTGCCAAATAGTGTCGTAAAACTTTTGCTTGTTTAGTGTTGGAAAGTGTGTCTAGATGATCTGGCTACCCATGCATGACTTTGTTTTTGTCAGATACGACGTAGTTATTGGTATATTGGGTATTTAACTGCGGTTACCAGTTTCTGTTTTTTTTTCAATATTTGTAAAAATTACTACGTAGTAAGGAATTGCCGTATATTATTCATTTTTTTTTCATGTTTATGTGTTAGAAAGTGTGCCTTGATGGTTGGGCTAACACGTGCATGTCTTTTTTTTTATCTGAGATGTCGTATATTAGAATGTCGGGCATTTTACCGCGAGTGTCCCTTTTTAATTTTTTTTCATTTTTTTGCCAAGTCATTTTTCCGTAAGATATTGCGAAATAGTGTCGTAAAACTTTTGCTTTTTTAATGTTGGAAAGTGTGTCTAGATGATCTGGCTACCCATGCGTGATTTTGTTTTTGTCAGATACGACGTAGTTATTGGTATATTGGGTATTTAACTGCGGTTGCCAATTTCTGTTTTTTTTTCAATATTTGTAAAAATTTACTACGTAGTAAGGAATTGCCGTATATTATTGATTTTTTTTTCATGTTTATGGGTTAGAAAGTGTGCCTTGATGGTTGGGCTAACACGTGCATGTCTTTTTTTTTTTATCTGAGATGCCGTATATTAGAATGTTGGGCATTTTTCCGCGAGTGCCCCTTTTTATTTGTTTTGCATTTTTTTGCTTAGTCATGTTACCGTAAGGAATTGGCAAGTAGTGTCGCAAAACTTATATTTTTGTAGTGTTGGAAAGTGTTTCTAGATGATCTGGCTACCCATGCCTATTTTTTTTTTAGCCAGATATGGCGTATATATAAGTATGTGTTCGATTTTTCTGTGATTGCCATTTTTTCGTTTTTTCCCATTTCTTTCAAAATTACTACGTACTAAGGAACTATCACAGAGTAATATTTCATTTATATGTCTATTTGTCGGAAAATATGCCTTGATGGTTTGCCTAGCACGTGGCTGAAATTTTTTTTCTTCTGAAATGCCGTATATTAGAATGGCCATTTTTCCACGAGTGCCCCTTTTTATTTGTTTTGCATTTTTTTGCTTAGTCATGTTACCGTAAGGAATTGGCAAGTAGTGTCGCAAAACTTATAATTTTATAGTGTTGGAAAGTGTTTCTAGATGATCTGGCTACCCATGCCTATCTTCTTTTTTAGCCAGATATGGCGTATATATAGGTATGTGTTCGATTTTCCTGTGATTGCCATTTTTTCGTTTTTTCCCATTTCTTTCAAAATTACTACGTACTAAGGAACTATCACAGAGTAATTATTCATTTAGATGTTTATTTGTCGGAAAATGTGCCTTGATGGTTTGCCTAGCACGTGGCTGATTTTTTTTTTTCTGAAATGCTGTATATTAGAATGTTAGCCATTTTTCCGCGAGTGCCCCTTTTTATTTGTTTTGCATTTTTTTGCTTAGTCATGTTACCGTAAGGAATTGGCAAGTAGTGTCGCAAAACTTATATTTTTATAGTGTTGGAAAGTGTTTCTAGATGATCTGGCTACCCATGCCTATCTTTTTTTTAGCCAGATATGGCGTATATATAGGTATGTGTTCGATTTTCCGGTGATTGCCATTTTTTCGTTTTCTCCCAATTCTTTCAAAATTACTACGTACTAAGGAACTATCACAGAGTAATGATTCCTCTAGATGTTTATTTGTCGGAAAATTTTGTTTAATTTTTTTTTTATTGAATATCATCAAATTTTTTTAGCTAAAATATTGTTTTACATTTTTTTTTTCGATTTTATTTCCCTTCAAAAAAATTTTTTTGGGTCAGAATTTTAATTTTATAGTCGTAAAATAATCGACAATTATCCAGCAACCCACCATACAATTTTTATGCATATCCAATAATAATTAGATTAGTAAATAACACCTTGAAATTGACATACCCTTCCTACATTTCAAGTGGCAGATTAGGGAGTCTGAGTCAGTGTGGTTGGCGGCCATTTTGTGGACATATCCGAAGCGTAAGCTGCCCTATCTATATATATTCTTGTTCCCTATAGAATTTGTGATATTTTGGTATATTTTTACCTGCATAAATATCATATTATATATTAAATATATGTATTTTTTTACGAAAATTCTAAGTACTCAAAAAATTACCTTTAGATATGGCCCCTGATATAAATGTAATTTACAAAATAATGAAGATTTTTTTACATATTTCTATTTTAGGATAACATATGTTTATTCCCTAAAAAATTAGCCAATTCCTATTTCATTTGGGTACCCAAAAAAATTCATGAAATTTGGACAAATTTTTTTGGCCAAAAAAAGTTACCCTTTTTTTTCTCATTTCAGATCTTCACCTCCATGGGTCTGACTTCATCCAAAATACATCAAGATGTGTCCTAAACATTCAAGAATCAATTCCTAAAAGGATTTGTGTATATATGTATAAACTTTTTTTTTATGAATTTTTGTCAGGTCTTTTTTTTTCTACTTAATTTTTTAAAATATTTATAATAAATAGTTTTTCTGCAGATGAGTAGTATTTATCTTTACAGTTGTTTTAAGCATTCATTGAAGTTTTTTTTGGCAAAAGAAAAAAGGAGGTTACTGCAAAAACTGATTTTTCAAGAATTTTTTTTTGGCGTCGGGGTCGTTCGCGTCCGAGTATACCCTTAAAGGGGTGTCCGAGGAGCGTACCTATCCAGGGTTAAACCAGTAGGAAATGGTCTTACCACCTCCCTATGCACCCTATAAATCTAATAGAAATCACAAGCCACTTTCTGGTTTCTGGTACAGTGTTTTTATGTTCTTTGAAACAGTTACAAGCATAACAACGTTTTTTATATAATTTTCTATAGATTTTTTCATTGCTAACCAAAAGAAGGATTCACGTGGTCTCCTTAATGTTCGATCAATCCCTAATTGCCCTGCATACGGACTTTCCTGTACAATGTAGAAGGCTAAATTAACTAAAGAGGAAGGAAGAACTACCGCTGCACAAAATTTCTCTCCCCTCTTCTTGTAAGCACAATAGAAGATCTCATTCTCTATAAAAAAATTCTCACGAGGCACATTCAGAAATGATGGATAACTCTCCCATTCTCCTTTAATCACTGGTCGCACTCTTTCCATCCATTCCTCTTTTTTCTGTCCCTCTTGGACTTCCTTTATGTCCCGACCTCACAAATCAATCACACCTGCATCATCAGGGCACTCATTCTGGACATCCCTGGTCATATCCTTAGCCACCTGCATACATCCAGCTTCACCGTTCCCATCTCTCTCTCTCTCTCTCTCTCTCTCTCTCTCTCTCTCTCTCTCTCTCTCTCTCTCTCTCTCTCTCTCTGCTCGGGAATCTCATTTTCACATTGCTCCTGACGGGAATTTACATCCCGTTCGCTATCTTGATGGGGGCCTTCAATATTTTGGTGTTGTTTTTCGTTCCTCTTTGTGCCCTAGTTGTTACACCTATTACTGCGCCTCTAGAGAGGGCACCAGCTACCTTGTTAGTTTTAACTTCCATGTGGTGAAATCCCTCTATATTAAAATCAAACAATCTTTCCATCCATCACGCTTGTCTAGATGTCAAGTCACTTTTGTAAAATAAATCACTCAAGTGGCGATGATCACTTTGCAACTCAATCAACGGACCTAATAAAGAGAACCATTGCCTCTCAAACCCCAAAGAATATCCAAATCCTCTCAATCGAATGTACTATAATTTTTTTCTTCCCATTTTAATGCTCTGGAAGCAGAACAAATGGGATGCTTTCTACCTTCATCATCTCGTTTAGAAATTATGCCACCAACACCTATGCTACGTCTATTGTCACTAAAATCGGGCAATCAAATGTAGAATATGCGAGTAAGTCATTGCTAGTTAAGGCAGCTTTCAAATGGTTAAAGGCCCTTTCTTCCTCCACTCCACAATTTATTACTTTTTGTTTTCTTAAAGCATCTAAGGGTCTCGCTATCTCTCCAAAACCTCTTATGAATTTACGGTAATACCCAGCGAGCCCAAGGAACCCAGCTACTTCCTTAGGGGGACATGGCCTGAGGATGTCTCTAATAGCTTCTACTTTACTGGGGCAGGGTTGGTTACCTTTTGGGGTTATTATGTGACCTAAGAATTTGGCCTGTTTACAGAAGAATTTGCAGTTTGACGAATTTATTTTCATACTATTACGTCGCAATACTACTAAAACTTTACAAATATTATTATTATGTTCTTCGGCCGTTTCCTTGTAATTAAGATATCATCTAAATAAACAAGAACAATATGGCCAATTACAGGAGACAATACCGACATCATTACTCTAGAGAAATGGCTTGGAGCATTTTCAACCGCGAAAGGAAGAAAATCAAACTTGAACAGTTGATCGTTAGCTATAAATGCCATTTTACATTTACTGTCTTTCTGAACAGGTATTTGATAGTATCCAAATTTGAAATCAATATTTGTAAGATATTTACCATCATTTACCTTCACAAGTAATTCTTCGATCGAGGGCATTGGAAATGCATTAACCTTAGTGACTGCATTCAACTTCCTATAATCAACACACAATCTTACCGAGCCATCTTTTTTCTTGACAGCTAAAATTGGAGAAGGCTAGGGGGATTTGCTCTCCTCGATTATCCCTTGTTCTCAACATTTACTAATAACCCTTTCTATCTCTCCATGGAGATGAATGGGTACCTTATAAGGCCTTGAACTGATTGGCTCCGCCTGCCCAGTTTCAATGCTAAAGAGAAATTGATCAATCCTCCAGGGTAACTTGTCTCCAATTACAATTACACCGGAATAATTATCAACAATGTCAATAACTACAGTTTGATATTGTGGCAGACATAGTTTTTCAGCTTACATAATCAAGTTTTAAGTGCGTTTGTCTGTGCGGGCTGGAGTTGTCGCCCCCAAGATCCCATTATTAGCCATTTCACATAACTCTAATTTACAAACAGTATCACTTCGTAACACAGTTCTTTTATTTGGTAAATTAACTATCCTTCGCTGGCTCCTGTGTTGATCAACATTTGAATGGACTTATCTAGTCGGTCAATCCTAATTGCTAACATTCCTAGCCGCCCATTAGGATATATGGTGCTGCGGGGGTGAGGTATAAGTTACTGATGAAGGTCCAGGCGCCTCCTCTAACAAGTCCGGGGTAGTCACTCTCACTGCTGCTTCGGTTGCTGCTTCTGATGTCATGCAGGTAGCATCAATCTCCCTCGTCTCCCCTTTTCTCCGTTTCATTTTCCTCGGATGTTGGGCAAGGGGTGGTGTACGTGTGCCACAACCCACCCACCCTCGGCATTTTTTGCTGGGCACTTACGAGATAGATGATCGTAGGCCTGACAAGTATAACAGCGCAGCCATCTTTAAGTTGGGGAGACCACACATTGGTACACCTCTCCCCCACACTGCCAAAATCTGAAGAATCTTTTCACCTGCTGACTATGTTCTCCCCTCTCCCGCTTTGGGGGTTGGTGATTACCACTAATGGCTGCCACCTTCTCTGAATCGGGGCAGATATTCTCAGTAATTTTTTTTTTCTGACAAACGGTCTAGAATGTTTTTTATCGTCTACACTAGGTCATCGAACAAATAACCACTTAAATACATGTTTACTAATCTGCGAATATATTTACAGGCAATAGCTTTTCAATCACCTTCTGGGAGATTGGCACTCCGGGTAGCAAATGAATCACAATCCCCAAAAATACGAGTTACAAAACTAAGAATGGATTTACCTTCCCGAATTTTGGGTTTGCAATTTTCTTTTATATCCCCTTTTATAGCACCGGGTAAGGCGTATTTCTCAACATAACGTCGTTTTATTTCAGTTTAACTTCCTAAACTTTCTTGTGGCCAACACATTGCCTCAATTTTCGGAGCATCTTTCGGCAATCTAATTACTTGAATTGCCTTTTCTCTGTCTGACCACCCATGTGTGGCTACTTCAAAGTCTCTCAAATACACTTTGATTGATTGAAACCCTTCATTTGGCTGCTGATCATCCAAAAGCCTAAGACTTGCCTGGAGTTTTGGCAGTTTCCGAACTTTGACACTTAGCGTATTTTCACTCGGCTATGCATATGTTCTTTCACTTGTGTGCATTTGAACTTTGTTTATTTACATCAGATATACTTTGGTTGCACGCCGCTCTTCTTCTCATTGAACCAAGAATCTGTTCATTAACTCTGCTATGTTATCTAACTTATTTTCTAAGTACTGCATTCGTAGTTCTTGTCTATATTCTTTATTGACACCACTATAACCTACGGCTTCTTCGTTTTCATCTCCTGTAGTTGCTGTGTTTGCTTTGTTAGTGCCCGTGTATCTAGGCATCTTGAACTTTTATTTTACTGGCTAAAAGAACAACTTTGCTCACAGCATACAGAAACAGATATATTTGTACACCTGACACCAATATGTCCCACATCAACGGATAATGAGACATTAGAACATGGGTTTTTGTTCATTTTATTACAAGAAGGTTTGTGAATACACTTGTACACAGCCGATACTCTCAGATGAGAAGCTTGTCTAACAATCGCTCCAATGGAACTGACTAACCTTCTGTAAGCTAGATGCAATATTGCTCCAACAAAATGCTGAATTGTTAGGTTTTGTGGAATTGCCCACTATGATGAAAAATTAATGTCATACGCATCACCTTAAAACAAAGTTTAATGATCGCGCCCTCCAATTTATGACGCTCATAATACTCTTTAAAAAGTTCATTGAACTCACTACCTAAAACACATATTATGCATACAAGGATATATATATATATATATATATATATATATATATATATATATATATATATATATATGATAAGGGCTCCTTGGTATAGGCACTAAAAGTTGTATTATAGTATGGCTCGTGACTAGGAACCAAACGTATAATATTATATAAACTATGACTGGCAAGTTAATGAACCTCTCGAATTCCAGACTCCCTTTGCTTTAAATAGAAAATGTTACCCGTTAAAATATTAATACACAAATTCTGAGAACTGTTATAATAGGACAAGGCACGAACAGCGCTCCACCAACATCAATACCCAGCAAGAAGTGTACTCTTTTGATAGCTAATGAATTTGCAAAGTCAAAATTACCTGT
>NC_090731.1:177131113-177136113 GCF_036898095.1 Palaemon carinicauda | reverse complement strand
GACAGGATATTTCGTTCCTGAGTATTCACCAGTGTTTGTGCAAAGTTAATTCTTGGGGTAATTTTTCAGGCAGTGTATTTTCACCTCCTCGGTGTTGTTTTGTGTAAATTTAGTATTTTGTTTGAATAAGTAATCATGGTTGTTAACGTACTAGAACTCCTTAGAGGAGAGGGATGGCAAGAGAGGTTGGCAGAGTTAAATAGGGATGACTTGGAAATTGTAGCAGAACATTTTGAATTGGAATATGATGTGTCCATAAGAAAGGGTGTATTGCTATTGCACATTTATGATTATGTTAAAACTGTAAAGACAGGTGGGGAACAAGAGGTGAAACCGGATGAAGTAGTGTCTATAGAAATTTTGGATAAGCAGATTGTCCTGAGACAAATGGAATTTGAAATGGAAAAGTTTAAGGCAGGGGAAAGAGAAAAAGAGAGGCAGCATGAGATTGCCATGAGAAACCCAGGTTCTTTTTCCCCCGCCCATTCCCCAAATAGGTTAGTAACTCCTGCTATTAATTTATTGCAGGCTCTTAAATTTGTACCTAGATTTGAAGAAAATAATGTAGCAGAGTTTTTTGTGTCATTTGAGAGGATTGCAGCAAGGTTGGAGTGGCCCCAAGAGTATTGGACCACTCTTATACAAAGTAAATTGGTTGGAAGGGCTCAGAGGGTATATGTAACGCTGGAGGAGGATCTATCAGCAGATTATGAGAGTGTGAAGGCTATTGTCTTGAAGGCCTATGAGTTAGTCCCTGAAGCTTATAGGCAACGCTTCCGGAACTTAGAAAAATGTAGGGAACAAACTTTTGTTGAATTTGCCAGGGCGAAGGAACAGTATGCTAGCGATTGGTTCAAGTCCAAGGAGGTGGGAGATTTTGAGAAATTGAAGGAGTTAATGTTGGTGGAGGAGTTTAAGAGGTGTGTCCCGGATAAGCTGAAAGTCCACCTCGAAGAGTTAAAACTCGAGACCGTTCAGGAGGTAGCCATCGCTAGTGACGAATATTGCTTGTCTCATAAGAGTGAGTTAGGGGGAGTAACGACAAAGGTGAATTCTGGTTGGGTTAAGAAGGGTAGGAATAATAATGCTAATCCTAATAATAATGCTAAGGTGTTTAGTAGAAATAATCAGGGAAGTAATAATAATCAGGGTAATGCTAATAATAATTTTTCTCCTAACCGAGGCAATAGGCCAAATATATACAATCCAGAGAAATTGAAAACATTGATGTGCTTCTTTTGCAATAAGAAGGGGCACGTAAAGAGTATGTGTTATGCGTTTAGAAAATCTCAAAATGCTAATGTTAGGCCAGTGATGGGCGTGGAAGAGAGAGAGAGAGAGAGAGAGAGAGAGAGAACCTACCCCAACAACATCCGCTGATCAATGACTACCTGATTGTTTTGACAGATATTTGTCCTTCGGTAGTGTCTCCTTCGCCAATTCGTCCGAGAAAAGACGAGTGCGTATTTTGCGTGATACCGGTGCAGCTCAGTATTTGATACTAAGGGAGGCATTACCTTGTAATTTTGTACCCAAAAGTGGGGAATTTGTGTTATTGGCTGGTTTTCCTGATTCCGTAAAGTCGTATGCTATTGAAAATTTTAATTTAATCTGCCCTTCCTTTGCAGGGAATTTGAAATTGGCCATAGTTGATAAATTCCCGGTTAAGGAGGTTGATGTTGTGTTAGGGAATGATGTGGCTATGAAGAATAATAATTGTCCGATATTGATAAACCCTGATAGTGAAGTAGCAGCAGTTACTCGTTCTAGTGCTAGAATTGTTGACGCTGCAGAGTCAACAATTGATGTGGATTTAAGTAGTTTAGATCGTAGTGATAGCCCAGCTGTAGATCTTGGAACGTTAACGGACAAGTTAAATTGGACTACTGAAGAGCTAATCAAAGCCCAGAAAAAGAAGTTTCGGGAACTCCCTATCGAGTCAGGGGAGGTGTCTGATATGACTGGTCCCAAATTTAAGATAATTAATAATATTTTATATAGGTTGAGTAGGCCTATTGGGGTGGATAATGTTGATTATGAAATTGTGAAACAGATAATGGTTCCCTTTGGTTACAGGAAGGAGTTAATGTCATTGGCGCACGAAAGTGGTTTGGCCGGCCATTTTGGAATTCATAAAACTTCTTGCAAATTGTTAGGGAATTATTATTGGCCGAAGTTGAAGGCAGATGTAAAGAAGTTTGTCAATAGTTGTGATGTGTGCCAGAGGGTCGGTAAACCCAATCAGCGGATTCCAAAATCGCCTCTATGTCGTATTCCTGTAGTTTCCGAACCTTTTAAGGAAGTCATTATTGATGTGGTTGGACCATTACCGAAGACGCGTAGTGGTAAGGAGTATATTTTGACAATCATGGATAGGATGTCTCGATATCCCGAGGCCATACCACTACGTACAATAAAAAGTGTTAAAATTGTAGATGTACTAATTGACTTTTTTACCAGGTTTGGGATGCCTAAAATTATTCAATCGGATTGGGGTTCTAATTTTGTTAGCAGGTATTTCAGAGATAATATGGCAGAGTTGAATATAAAACATGTGACCTCTTCTCCATATCATCCAGAAAGTCAGGGAGCTCTGGAGAGATTTCATCAGACCCTGAAATCTATGGTAAAGAAATATTGTTTGATTAATGGTTCTGAATGGGATAAGGAATTACCTTATTTGTTGTTCGCTTTTCGTTCTGTCCCAAGTCAGTCTTTAGGTTTTTCGCCTTTCAACCTGGTGTTTGGCCATTGTGTTCGAGGTCCTCTTGATGTGGTTCGTGAGTCTTGGGAGGGAGACGTCCCTGAGGTTAATTTATTGGATTATTTGTCTAATCTAGGCGATAAATTAACCAAGGCTTGGAAATTTGTGGGTGAAAACTTATTATGTAGTCAAAAAAGAATGAAGTTCTTTTTTGATAGAAGGTCCAAGGCACGCGACTTTGCAGTAGGCGATAAAGTATTGGTTTTGTTACCCTTCCCAGGGAATCCATTGAAAGCTTCTTTTTCAGGTCCTTTGAAAATTTTAAAAAAAGTAAGTGAAGTTAACTATTTAGTGGAGACACCTCAAAGAAGGAAACCTTTTCAACTGTGTCATGTAAATATGTTGAAAGCTTATATGGAACGGGAAAAAGTCATTCCTGTGGCAACTATTGGGAATACGGTAGATTCTGAGAACAATAACCATTTTTCTTTTTCAGAGGGGGAGGGTATTGATGATAATTGTTTTAATGGATGTGAATGGCGGTCGGATAATAGAAAGTCTTTGGAAAATTTTTCGGGAGTAATTTCACATTTAGGTAAGGAAGAACAAAGGTCTTTGAAAAATTTAGTATCTAATTATAAAGAATTATTTTCGGATGTACCGGGTAGGACTTCAGTCCTTGAACATGATGTAGAAGTAGGTAGCGCCACTCTTGTGAAACAATCTCCTTACAGGTTGAATCCCTTCAAAAATGAGGTTGTAGCAAAGGAAGTGGATTATATGCTAAAACATGACCTAATTGAACCTAGTCAAAGTCCTTGGTCATCACCAGTTGTATTGGTAAAGAAATCCGACGGTGATTTCAGGTTATGTTTTGATTACCGTAAGTTAAATGAGTTATCTAAATCTGATTGTTATCCAATACCTCGAATTGAGGATTGTATTGATCGAATGGGGAAGGCCAAATACATTAGCAAATTTGATTTGTTGAAGGGTTATTGGCAAGTTCCTCTTTCAAAGCGGGCAAGGGCCCTGTCTGCTTTTGTAACACCACAGGGATTGTTTCAATGTAAAGTTATGCCGTTTGGTATGAAGAACGCGGCTGCCACCTTTCAGAGGTTAATGAATACTTTATTCCATGGTTTAGAAGGATGTGTTGTGTATATTGATGATATTGTTATTTATAGCGATGATTGGGAAACCCATTTAAAACGTATTAGGGCAGTATTTGAGGTGTTGAAAAAGGCAAATTTGGTAATCAATTTAAAGAAAAGCGATTTCGCAAAGGCGAAGGTGGTATATTTGGGTCATGAGGTTGGTAATGGTAAAGTTGCTCCTAAGCAGGCCAATATCGAAAGTATTGAAAACATGGTAGTCCCTAAATGTAGGAGGGATGTCAGAAGATTCCTTGGTTTGAGTGGGTACTACCGAAGGTTTGTTAGGAATTTTTCGGATATAGCCGATCCGTTAACAAATCTCTTGAGAAAGAAGGTAGCCTTTGTCTGGACGGATGAAACGCAAAGGGTTTTTGATAATTTAAAAAGTTTTAATTAATTTCCCTGTCTTGAGAGCTCCTGATTTTGACCTTCCTTTTTCTCTTGCCACGGATGCAAGTGACGTTGGTGTAGGAGCGGTGTTGTTGCAGAATGACGAGCAGGGAGTTTCTCATCCTGTCGCATTCTTTTCAAAAAAATTGTCCTCCGCCCAACGTAGGTATTCAACTGTGGAGAAAGAGACTCTTGCGTTAATATTCGCTATTAATCATTTTCAGGTTTATCTCTCCTCCTCGGATACACCTATTAAGGTCTTGACGGATCATAATCCCCTGACCTTCATCAGCAGATACAAGAATAAAAATCAACGATTGATGAGGTGGAGTCTCATGCTGCAAGAATGGAATTTAGAATTTTCCCACATCCCAGGAAAAGATAATATTGTTGCCGATTTTCTCTCTCGCAGCGTTGAATATTAGATTATTGACAGAGGGCTATGCAGTTATTAAAGGTAGTATCTGTATCGTTCTAATTATGGGGTGTGTGCTGTTGAAGTGGGCACGTAGTGAGTAGAAGTAAATGTATATTTAAGATTTATTAATCATGGTTTGTTTACAGAAGACTATAATGTTTTGTGGATATTATATGGGATCTTTAAGGTTAAAAGGTGAGGGTGATCACTGGTACTTTCTAATGATTGATTAATTAGAAGGGTCATGGGCTCACGGGTCTGTAGCACAACACAGCCGTTTTTTAGGCGCTACAGGCTGGTGTATGAGTGGTAACCTAGACTGAGTTAAGGT
>NC_090731.1:177113613-177126113 GCF_036898095.1 Palaemon carinicauda | reverse complement strand
CAGTCGACTAGACCTAGAGACCTAAGATGTTACCGTTATACATCTTTTCAACTAACTATAAACCATGTTAGAGCTTGCTGCCCCCTACATGGAAGAGTCCTACTAGACTCCGGAAAGGTCTCGAAGAGTACATATACCTATGTATGACTACCAAGCAAGCTAATATAGTGGTCTCACCCTATGTTAAGTAAAGCATAGTTTGTAAAGAACCACTGCGTCAATATGAAATATCGACCAGTTATCCGCACAATACTTGTATTGAACAAAGGTTAATATCCGCATACGAAGAAACTAGTAAAACCGCCCTCGTCCCTTTATGGGACGGAGTCCTCCCGTTAAGGGAATCATAAACCAATGCAACATAGCTTGCATAAAGGAACAATTCTATTAGAATTATCCCAGATAAGGTACATAGAATAAATGCTCAATTATACCAATAAATTGACACAGGTGAAAGAGACGCAAGGTTCTCAAGAACAAGTTTATTGACAGATAATAAATAGACAGGTTAACAACAATTATATATATATATATATATATATATATATATATATATATATATATATATATATATATATATATATATATATATATATATATATATATATATATATATATATATATATATATATATATATATATATATAAATATATATATATATATATATATATATATATATATATATATATATATATATATATATATATATATATATATATATATATATATACAAAAAGAGAATAACCCAAAACTTTAAGCATAATTATGATAGTAAACAGAACTTGTTTATCTGAAAGAAAAAACATCAAATGCCACTTTTTTAAGATACCGAGGTATCAAGTCATAAAAGTCTGTACTACAAATCAATCACATTAGCGTTAAAAACCCTCGGCACACATGTCTGCACTTATGCTAGGTTCACCTTTGGAAATGGAACAGTCTATGTGGGCACTCGGTGCCCTCATTTAGTTTGTAGTACAGTTTGTACCTACACCCTCACCCTGGACTTAATCGTCCCAATTAAGACCACTGTTCCTCGCAGAGTTAAACAGTAGGGTTAACAACACGACCCACTGCTACCACAGATCTCTTTAGTTCCTCTACTTGCTTCGCATAGTGGCGAAAGAACACTCTGGAAGACTTCCAGCCAGTGTATGAACGGAGATGTTCTAAGTCCATACAATTAAAGAAATTTAAGGAAGAGGCAACTTTCCTCGGATCGTGACCTGCGGGTGTACTGTCAGGATCCGCTCTGCGAATAAAATATGTGATTTTCGCCCTGAGTTGATTCAGTGATAAATTTGAGCCTGATGTTTCTCCCCTGAATAGTTGACCACCCTAGAAGTCTGAAGTTCTATGAAGATAGACCTTTAGGCATTCTACTGGACATAGAGATGCATCTCCTTTCAGAAGGCAGATTCTCCAGGGACCCCACCTGTTGGTGGGTAACTCATTCTTGGCGAGAAACGTAGGATCCGGAAACAGGTTCAGTTCCCCCCCATCCAGGAACTGAACACGACCTACCTCTCTCGAGAGGGCCACGATCTCACTAACCCTGGCCCCGGACGCGAGTGCAAATTGGAAAATAACTTTTTGTGTCAAATCCTTTAACGCACATTCTACATTGCTCAACAGAGAAGCGAAATGAAGAACTTTGTCTAAAGACCATGAAATGGGCTTTGGAGGTGCTGAAGGTCTGAGCCTAGCGCAGGCTTTCGGAACTTTATTAAAGATCTCGTTACCTAGGTCGACCTGGAAGGCATATAGAATGGGTCTCGTCAAAGCAGACTTACACACTGAAATCGTGTTAGCTGCCAACCCTTGACCATGGAGGTGGATGAAGAAAGATAAGCAGAAGTCTGTCGAGATCTCCTGCGGACTCTTCGCCTTGACAAAGGCCACCCATTTTCTCCAAGATGACTCATATTGCCTTCTAGTAGATTTGCACTTATATTCCTCTAGGAAGTCTATGCTGGCTTTCGAAATCCCGAAGCGCTTTCTCACCGCATGGGAGAGAAAATCATGAGCTGCAGGGTCCGGGTTTTCTGTAATGAAGCGCAGACAGTCGACTTCTGGACTCGCTGGGTCAGAACTGGATGTGGTAGCGGCACAAACTTCAGCTGTAGTTCCAACACCAAGGGGAACCACACGCTGTTCGGCCACTTGTGGGCCACTATTGCCGCTACCCCCTTGAAGGATCTCAGTTTGTTGAGGACCCTCAACAGAAGGTTGTGAGGGGGGGAACATATAAATCCTGGACCATCTGTTCCAGTCGAGGGACATCGTGTCCACTGCTTCCGCTAAGGGGTCCTCGTACGGGGACACGTACAGGGGCAACTTCTTGTTGTCTTTCATCGCAAAGAGGTCTATCTGCAGTTCTGGGACTTGATTCAGAATGAAGGAGAATGATCCTGCGTCTAAGGACCATTCCGACTCTATCGGTGTGAACCTGGATAGAGCGTCCGCTGTCACGTTGCGGACTCCTTGAAGGTGAACTGCCGACAGGTACCACTTCTTCTTTTCCGCCAATCGGAAAATGGCCAACATCACCTGGTTGAGAGGTGGTGACCTATACCCTTGTCGATTCAAGCATCTCACAACTACCTCGCTGTCCATCACCAATCTTATGTGGATCGAGTGACGCGGGGAGACTTTCTTTAAAGTAAGGAGCACTGCCATAGCTTCTAGAAAGTTTATGTGAAAGGTCCTGAATAGCTTTGACCAAGTCCCCTGGACTTTTTTCCGATGAGAGTGACCTCCCCATCCCTTCTTTGAGGCGTCTGAGTGAATCGTCATCGACGGGGGAGGTGGCTGAAGAAGAAACGACTTCATTAGATGTCTGGCTTGGGACCAAGGCCTGAGAAGAGTACGTAGCCGAGGCGGCACTGGTCTTCTCAGATCTCTTCGTGCGTTTGATGCATTCCTTCTCCAAACTCCGGTTGCATCCTTTAGCTGTGCTCTTAGCACTGGGTCTGTCACCGAAGCAAACTGGAGAGAGCCTAGTACCCTCTCCTGTTCGCGTCTTGATATCCTTTCGGAATCTAGAAGTCTTTTGACAGAACCCGCTATCTCCTTCCTTTTCTTCGCCGGGATGGAGAAACAGTGTGACAAAAGGTCACAGTGGATTCCCAGCCACTGGAACTTTTGAGATGGAGAAAATCGAGACTTTTTTCTGTTGATCTTGAAGCCTAGGTACTCTAGGAACTGGATCACTTGACTGGAAGCTTGCAAGCATTCTGTCTCGGATGCTGCCCACACCAGTCAGTCATCCAGGTAGGCTACTACCTGAATTCCCTTTAGGCGTAATTGTTTGAGAGCTGCGCTCGCAAGCTTCGTGAAAATCCTTGGGGCTATGTTTAGCCCGAATGTCATGGCTCTGAAGGCGTATAGTCTCCGTTGTAACCTGAACCCTAGGTAGGGGGAGAGTCGACGGCTGATTGGAATGTGCCAATAGGCGTCTGACAAGTCTATAGAGACTGAGTATGCCCTCTTGGGCAGTAAGGTCCTTATGTGTTGCAGTGTTAGCATTTTGAATTTGCAATTCACTATGAACTTGTTGAGTGGCGACAAGGCCAGAATGACTCTGAGCTTTTCCAAGTCTTTCTTGGGAACACAAAACAGCCTCCCTTGGAATTTGATGGACTTCACCTTTCGGATCACATTTTTCTCCAACAGTTCTTGAACGTACTCCTCCAGAACGGAGGTGGAGTGTTGGAAAAACCGAAGGCACGGGGGTGGAGTGCTGTACCAGCTCCAGCCCAGTCCATTCTTGAGTAGGCTGTGGGCCCAGGGATCGAAGGTCCATCGATCCAAAAATTTCAGCAGTCTCCCTCCTACCGGTATCATTTCACTTGGACTGCCGTCCTGAGGTCTTGCCTCCCTGACCACGACCACCCCTGAATCCCCTTCCCCTTGAGGGGCGCCTAGACGAGCCTCTGGCTGCACCTCTAGGCTTTGCTTGAAAGGAAGAAGACTGTCCTTCGAACGTTGGGGTGGATGCCGTGGACTGAGTCGACATAGCCTGGGGTACCCACTGAAAAGTGGTCGGGGTTTGTGCCACCATCTCGGGCACTGGAGGCAATGGCAATTGTAGTTGCTGTTGCTGTCTAGAGGGCTTGGCTGGCCGAGACGGTAGCCTAGTCCTCATAGTCTTCCTCTTTGGTTGAGGACCCTCATCCGGGGAAGACTTTCTTTTGATAGCCAGGCCCCACTTCTGGAGAAGGTTTCTATTCTCCACGGCGGCCTTATCAACAACTTCTTTGACCACATCGGTAGGGAAAAGGTCTTTTCCCCAAATGTTGGAAGAGATTAGTTTCCTTGGCTCGTGCCTCACCGTAGCCTCGGTGAACACGAACTCCCTACAAGCTCTCCTCGCCTTGACGAAGCCATAAAGGTCCTTCGTCACCGTGGCCAGGTGAGTCTTAGCCACCACCATGAACATTTCATGGACCTTGGGGTCACTTGCCATCGTCTCAAGAGTAGTCTTAAGAGACATTGAGGCAGCCAGTCTTTCTTTTGTCTCGAACTCTCTTCGCAAAAGAAAGTCAGACAGCTTGGGGAGGTCCTCGCCGAATTGCCGTCCGGCAATATCAGCCTCCAACTTTCCCACTGAGAACGTCATATGGACGTCCTTCCAGTCTTTGTGGTCCATAGGCAGGGCCAGCGACAAGGGTTTACACTCCTCCAGGGAGGGGCAAGGCTTGCCGGCCTCGACTGCTTTTAGGACAGCCGCAAACCCTTTCTGTAAAAAGGGGAAGGCTCTAGCAGGAGAGGACACAAAGGAAGGGAGCTTCTTGCTCAATGCAGCTACCTTCGAGTTAGAGAAGCCCCTCTCCTTCATCGAGGATGAAAGTAGAGCTTGAGCCTAAGCATGGTCCATCACTATGACCTCCTTCGGCTCTGTCTCCTCCTTTGAAGCTGGTTCCTTTCTCAGCCGGACATAACAGTCCGGATATGATGCCTTGCTGGGCCAGAATTCCACCTCCTCTAGGGGAACTGAGCCCAGCTTATCCGAGATGACGATCTTTCCAGTCGTCATCGGCATGTGCTCAGCATACCTCCATGGGTTAGCATCTGAGCACAAGGGAAGGTCTTTCACATTGAGCCTTTTCTGGGTCCCATGCGATTCTGCAAGGCACTGCATCCGCAGTTCCATAGCAGCCGCCTTCTCCTGATTCTCCTTCTGCATTTGTTGGATCATTCAAACAATCGAAGAGAGGGCCTGTCCCAGCTCTACTGGGAGACCGGCCGATGTTGAGGGAATAGGCTCCGGAATCTGAACCGGAGTAGACGACACCTCGTCGACCTCTTCCTCTACGACGTCCGGGGCTTGAACTTCATCCTGGCCTTCGGCCAGGAGGTCTTCTTCCAAACGCTCGTCCACGTCAGACATCCTGTCATCTAACTGGATGTCTTGCATCGCGACCGCGACTTCAGCATCCACCTGGATCTGACTTTGGGGGATCTCCTCTTGAGGCTGGGGAATCACTGCATCAGCTGATGCCTTAGGGAAAAGATACGCCCTCATCTTCTCACTTGGAAGATAAGGGCCAGAGGTGTTCTTTTGGAAGCCCCTTACCCAGGTACGAAGCTTCTCCCTTGCTATATTCCTTGATTCCGCCGTCCTAGGGGAATCAAAGGCCTCAGTAATCAGGTTAGTGCACACAGTACATACCTGAGGGTCCCAATACTGGAGATCATCCTTGGAGACAGCGCATGCTGCAGGTCTCCTACAAAACTCATGTCAGCAGAGGTTCTTGCTGCGGACGTTGCAGAAAACATTTCCGCACTTCGGAGGGTCCTCCTGTAAAGAGAAGAAATTTCCATGAGTATCAAGTGAACTATGTATCACTGGATATGCATAGTATAGCATAACTATTCAGAAAGGAAAGACACACACTTGTGTTTCCCTCACAACCCATTGTTGCAGCCTTCCAGATAATAAAATCAAATGGTTAATCTCTTCTAGAGTAACCAATGCAAAGTTTCCAGAGGAAACAGGTGAAGCTCACACCTAAGCAATGATTTTAAAATCCTGGATAATAGACAGGAAAGAACTCACTTTCCTATCTGTAGGGCAACAGCAAAGGACTGTGCAAGAAAACACAAAAGTGTTAGAACATACAGTGCTGTACCAAAACCCATACTATAGTTTTCTTCTTAATGTATATGTTATACTGAAGAATACTAGAACAGTATAGGAGGATACGTGCCGGCCGGCACTTGCCGGCCGGCACACACCATAACTAGCTTTAAAGTATACTACTTAACCGCTATAAGGCGGCAGAACTCCGGTTCAAATGCATGTGCCGTCCGGCAGCAATTGCCGGCCTGCAGCAATTGCCGGCCGGCAACAGCCAATGTCGGCCGGCAATGGCTGCCGGCCGGCAACTACACAAGGTAGTACCCAGCTGCCGGCCACACTCTTGGTGACCGGCAGACAAGGGCTGACATTAGCCGGCCGGCAAAGGTACAGGACCGATGAAAGCCGGCAGCAAAAGAACCAGAGGACTACACCCGCCCTGCTGCCGGCCTCATAGGCCGGCAGCCGGGTCGGGTACAGCACTAGAAGAAAACAGAATGGATGCCGGGATAAGAGTGTACACTACCTCCAAGCCCGGCAATCCGAAAGAGTGCATATAAGGAAGGGGAGAATCTAATTCAGGCTTCCTGACCAATGCCGTCTGGCTCTACAGGCAGGCATGGATGAGGGACCAAGGGAGGTCCGGGCAGCACTCAAAATATAAGACCCTTGCCGGCCGGCAGAGCTGCCGGCCGGCAAGGGGCTGATTCAATTCGACATCCTAACCTATTGAAGGTCCAGATGTAGAATGACGTACAGTACTGTAATGGCTAGGCCATTACGGAGATAGAGGGGGAAGGGACAAAAGAGGGTCCTACCAACCTTGCTTTAGTGACGGATCACCCGCAGCCAAGAAACTCATCTTAGCCTAAGGGAGATCCAAAGGGGGGAGGCCAGCAATACTTGCCAGCTCCCAGAGCACCAAAGCAAGGAAGGTGTTGCTACTCCCAGGGAAAGAAACTTATTCTCCCCCGAGAACAGCAACAAGGACTAGTCTGGTAGATCACAAAAGAAGGAATCATATCCACAGAAACCTTCGGTAGTGACCTAAGGAGGCTAAGCCACCTTTGTCTGTGTCAGGCCAGCGAGGGAGACTCTACCCCAAGCCAGACAAACACAGACTCAGACTAAAAAACTCTGTTGTTCTGTCCCTCTTTGAACCAGACTTACTGGAACAGGAAGGTACAGTAACACCCAAGTATAGTTTTATCGAAAATTAATTCAGATAAACCACTTAGGGATAAGCCCAAGGCTTAAACAGAGGGAAAGGGATTGCATACCTTCTCCGAAGAAAAGAAAGCAACCGGGGAGTATGAGAAAGTATACAAAGGCTCCATAAGTAACTTAGCCTAGGCACCAAGAGAATCGATTACCTAAATCACTGAAACTCACTCGTATACTATCTTGGAAATATTCCACACAATCCTAAATGTATAAAACATAGCCTAAAGCTTCAATAAAATTTTAATACACTCGGAAAAACCAAAATCATGCATGAAGTACTAGGACCAAACGTCTAGGCTACATGGCCTATCGTAGGCCAGAATGGCGAATACTTCGCCAAAATAATACTAAGCACGAAAGGAAATCCTATGTAATGCTAAATAGCTAAAATTTATTAAAGCAGAACAACCGGGAATGTCGCTCTGACTAACTAAACTTATACCTAGCGAGCGAAAGCGTCCATGACGCCTCCGGTAGGCTACGGCTCTTGTAACAAAGATAAATCATATTAATCACTCAAAAATATACCAAGAGCCTACATTTATACATAAAAGACATAGTACTCAACTTATCAGAGGCCGACGAAGACGGAGAAGCCATGAAAAGCAGAATAAATCCAAGATTTGCGAGAAACACAGGAAAAAACACCGAGTTGTTAAGCTACGCAAAAAGGAATAAAGATGGCGCCAGGATTGGCGCCAGGCACGCTTACGAAACGGGAGATAGGAAGCCTTGGGAGCGGCTCCCTCTTTTTCTTTCCCGAATTCGTTTCTTGCCAATTGCCCCCTGCAAGACGAAATCTCTGTTCAGGGTGCAGATTGCCATGTGGCGTGTCAAGAATACGTCCTCTGATATGTCGCGATATTCCTTTCAGGAGGGATATTCGCTCCAGGAGTTAGAATTCTGGTACCTTGAGGTAAATTCTCTGGGAATATCGCCGTAGTTGTAATATACCCTAGGAAGCTACCCAATAGGAACTTCCATCAGAACGACACTGGGCTGTTTTTCCCTGTTGGGGCTCCTGGGCTTATAGCGTCTTGCTTTTCCAACTAGGGTTGTAGCTTGGATAGTAATAATAATATTAATAATAATTAATATATTTATATATTTGCATATATATATATATATATATATATATATATATATATATATACATATATATATATGTATATATATATATATATATATATATATATATATATATATATATATATATATATATATATATATATTATTGATACATATAACTATAGACATACATCTAGGCATATATATATATATATATATATATATATATATATATATATATATATATATATATATATATATATATATATATATATATATATATATAAATATACACATGTATATATATATATATATATATATATATATATATATATATATATATGTATATATATATATATATATATATATATATATATATATATATATATATATATATATATATATATATATATATAAATATTTGTGTGTGTATAGACTTATATATATATATACATATATATATGTATATATATATATATATATATATATATATATATATATATATATATATATATATATATATATGTATATATATATATATATATATATATATATATATATATATATATATATATACATATATATATATATATATATATATATATATATATATATATATATATATATATATATATATATATATATATATAATATATATATGCAAATATATAAATATATTCATTATTATTAATATTATTATTACTATCCAAGCTACAACCCTAGTTGGAAAAGCAAGACGCTATAAGCCCAGGAGCCCCAACAGGGAAAAACAGCCCAGTGAGGAAAGGAAATAAGGAAATGAAGAGAACAAATTAACAATAAATCATACTAAAAAAAGTAACAACATCAAAACAGACTTGTCATATATAAACTATTAACAACGTCAAAAACATATATGTCTTATATAAACTATAAAAAGACTCATGTCGGCCTGGTCAACAAAAAAAAATTTGCTCCAACTTTGAACTTTTAAAGTTCTACTGATTCAACTACCCGATTAGGAAGATCATTCCACAACTTGGTAACAGCTGGAATAAAACTTTTAGAGTACTGCGTAGTATTGAGCCTCATGATGGAGAAGGCCTGGCTATTAGAATTAACTGCCTGCCTAGTATTACGAACAGGATAGAATTGTCCAGGGAGATCTGAATGTAAAGGATGGTCAGAGTTATTTAAAATCTTATGCAACATGCATAATGAACTAATTGAACGACGGTGCCAGAGATTAATGTCTAGATCAGGAATAAGAAATTTAATAGACCGTAAGTTTCTGTCCAACAAATTAAGATGAGAATCAGAAGCTGAAGACCAGACAGGAGAACAATACTCAAAACAAGGTAGAATGAAAGAATTAAAACACTTCTTCAGAATAGATTGATCACCGAAAATCTTGAAAGACTTTCTCAATAAGCCTATTTTTTGTGCAATTGAAGAAGACACAGACCTTATATGTTTCTCAAAAGTAAATTTGCTGTCGAGAATCACACCTAAAATTTTGAAAGAGTTATACAAATTTATAGAAACATTATCAATACTGAGATCCGGATGTTGAGGAGCCACCGTCCTTGACCTACTTACAATCATACTTTGAGTTTTGTTAGGATTCAACTTCATACCCCATAATTTGCACCATGTACTAATTCTAGCTAAATCTCTATTAAGGGATTCACCAACCCCAGATCTACATTCAGGGGATGGAATTGATACAAAGAGAGTAGCATCATCTGCTTATGCAACAAGCTTGTTTTCTAGGCCAAACCACATGTCATGTGTAAATAGTATGAAAAGTAATGGGCCAAGAACACTACCCTGTGGAACACCAGATATTACATTCCTATAATCACTATGATGCCCATAAACAACAACTCTTTGAGATCTACTACTTAAAAAATCAATAATAATGTTAAGAAACGACCCACCCACTCCCAACTGTTTCAGTTTAAAAACCAGGGCCTCATGATTAACACGGTCAAAGGCAGCACTAAAATCAAGGCCAATCATACGAACTTCCCGACCACAATCAAGGGATTTCTGTACTGCATTGGAGATTGTAAGAAGGGCATCACATGCTCCAAGGCCTTTACGAAAACCAAATTGAAAACTAGGGAATAGATGATTACCTTCAGCAAACCTATTAAGACGTTTTGCCAGAAGACGTTCAAAAACTTTAGATAATATGGGAGTTATGGAAATTGGGCGGTAATCAGTGGGACTTGAGCTACCACAAACACATTTACATAAAGGAGTAACATTACCAATTCTCCAACAAGTGCTAAAAGCTCCTCTTCTTGCTCTCTTGCGCAAAATAACAGATAACTTTGGAGCTAAGAAATCTGCTGTCTTTATAAAAAACAAAGGAAAAATACCATTTGGGTCTACACCTCCATAAGCATCAAGGTCCATCAACAGAGCTTTAATCTCACGAGATCGAAAAGCTAAACTAGTTAGTTTAGCCTCAGGAAAACAAGAATGAGGAAGTTCAAGTTTTTCATTACTCTGTTTACTGTCAAAAACATCAGCCAAAAGGGTTGCCTTTTCCTTTGGACAGTGAGTGACTGAGCCATCTGGTTTAAGTAAAGGAGGAACTGTTGCATCTACACCAAAGAGTGCAGATTTAAGGGTAGACCCCCATTTATGTTCCTGAGTTGTACCAGAAAGTGTTTCTTTTATGGTTAAATTGTACTCCTTTTCAGTTGAGGCATAAACTCTCTGAGCAAAAGCTCGAAGCTGAGTATAGCTGTTCAAGGTCAAATCTGATCTGTTACCCTTCCAAAGGTGATAGGCCTCCTGCTTCTCCAAATAGGCACGTCTACAATCATCATTGAAGCACGGTTTGTCCTTCATTCGGTACCTTAGCACACGAGAAGGGATACTCCTATCAATTATGTTGACTAGATTCTCATTCAAAGGGACAACAGGATCTACACTATTATATAATTGTGACCAATTCAAGCACAAAAGATCATGCAAAATCCCATTCCAGTCTGCATGGGATTTCATATAAATTTTACAGGAATATGATATATCAGGGACAGGCTGCTCAGTCTTCACTAATAATGAAATCAAGGCATGATCAGAGGTCCCGACTGGAGAACCAACCTTACTAGTTATAACGCCAGGGGAGTCAGTGTATACGAGGTCCAAGCAATTACCAGACCTGTGAGTAGCTTCATTTATGATTTGCTCACAGCCTGATTCAGAGGCAAAGTCTAAAGCTCTTAAGCCATGGCGATCGGTAGGAGAGATAGAACTTAACCACTTCCTATGGTGAGCATTAAAATCACCAACAAAGACAAAAGAAGCCTTTCTATCATGTTCTTGTATCTTAGCCATAATGGTAAGAAGACAATCGAAGATAGAATCATCCATTTCTAGATTCCGGTAGATCGAACATAAATAAAAGTTGTTGTGCCTGCCACAAACTTTTATTACCTGAATCTCATGACATCCACATTGATAGCAGGACTTATGAGAAGCAGGGTACTCGGTCCTAATATACCGCCATTCCCCTGGCCCTAAGAATGGCATCACGTTTCAGTTATAAGGAGCTCAGATGAGTGCCTCATATTAGAAACCAAAGTTTCTGAGCACAAATGAATATCATACTGTCTGGACGCAACTGTAAGGTCTTGGATATTTGCATGAAGACCACGAATATTGCAATACAGAAGACGGCATTGACGAAATCTAGGACGTACTGGTCCCGGATTTTGCTCAATGTCTCCAGACAGCATAAGAATTAATAGAAATAAAAAAGAGACATCATACTTAAAAACTAGATTAACAAGAATTATTGCAAAAACAATATGTACAGAATAATAAAAAAAAGTGATTGATGATACCCATAGACTATAGTAAAAAGTCGGAAAAACTGGTCAACATGGAGGAGCCGATACACCATGCAAGGCCTAATACCCTCCGGGATAGCCACTTCAACTGAAGGGAGGACAGTAAGGATGGCTTTGAGAAGAAAAAATCAGAAAAAGGAAAAGACAACCTCTTGATAAACTACCAGGCATCCATGACCCTTCTATTAAGCCTGCCCAACACACCATTTAAAAAAAACAAGAGGAAGAAAAAAAAATAATAAGATAGAATAGTGTGCCAGAGTGTACCCTCAAGCAA
>NC_090731.1:177096113-177108613 GCF_036898095.1 Palaemon carinicauda | reverse complement strand
TGGCTTCCGAAATCCCGAAACACTTTCTCACTGCTAGGGAGAGAAAATCATGAGCTGCAGGATCCGGGTTTTCTGTAATGAAGCGCAGACAGAAGACTTCTGGACTCGCTGGGTCAGAACTGGATCTGGTAGCGGTAAAAACTTCAGTCGTAGTTCCAATGCCAGGGGGAACCACACGCTGTTCGACCACTTGTGGGTCACTATTGCCGCTACCCCCTTGAAGGATCTCAGTTGTTGAGGACCCTCAACAGAAGGTTGTGAGGAGGGAACAGATAAATCCTGAACCATCTGTTCCAGTCGAGGGACATCGCGTCCACTGCTTCCGCTAAGGGGTCCTCGTACGGGGACACGTACAGGGGCAACTTTTGTTGTCTTTCGTCGCAAAGAGGTCTATCTGCAGTTCTGGGACTTGTTCAGAATGAAGGAGAATGATCCTGCGTCTAAGGACCATTCCGACTCTATCGGTGTGAACCTGGATAGAGCGTCCGCTGTCACATTGCGGACTCCTTGAAGGTGAACTGCCGACAGGTACCACTTCTTTTCCGCCAATCGGAAGATGGCCAACATCAACTGGATGAGAGGTGGTGACCTCGATCCTTGTCGATTCAAGCATCTCACAACTACCTCGCTGTCCATCACCAACCTTATGTGGATCGAGTGATGCGGGGAGACTTTCTTTAAGGTAAGGAGCACTGCCATAGCTTCTAGAAAGTTTATGTGAAAGGTCTTGAATAGCTTGGACCAAGTCCCCTGGACTTTTTTCCGATGAGAGTGACCTCCCCGTCCCTCCTTCGAGGCGTCTGAGTGAATCGTCACCGACGGGGGAGGTGGCTGAAGAAGAACCGACTTCTTTAGATGTCTGGCTTGGGACCAAGGCCTGAGAAGAGTACGTAGCCGAGGCAGCACTGGTCTTCTCAGATCTTTTCGCGCGTTTGATGCATAACTTCTCCAAACTCCGGTTGCATCCTTTACCTGTGCTCTTAGCACTGGGTCTTTCACCGAAGCAAACTGGAGAGAGCCCAGTACCCTCTCCTGTTCGCGTCTTCATATCCTTTCGGAATCTAGAAGTCTCTTGACAGAACCCGCTATCTCCTTTCTTTTTCTTCGCCGGGATGGAGAAACGGTGTGACATTAAGTCCCATTGGATTCCCAGCCACTGGAACTTTTGAGATGGAGAAAGTCGAGACTTTTTTCTGTTGATCTTGAAGCCTAGATACTCTAGGAACTGGATCACTTGACTGGAAGCTTGCAAGCCTTCTGTCTCGGATGCTGCCCATACCAGCCAGTCGTCCAGGTAGGCTACTACCTGAATTCCCTTTAGGCGTAATTGTTTGAGAGCTACACTCGCAAGCTTCGTGAAAATCCTTGGGGCTATATTTAGCCCGAATGGCATGGCTCTGAAGGCGTATAGTCTTCGTTGTAGCTTGAACCCTAGGTATGGGGAGAGTCGACGGTTGATTGAAACGTGCCAATAGGCGTCTGACAAGTCTGTGGAGACGGAATATGCCCTCTTGGGCAGTAAGGTCCTTATGTGTTGCAGTGTTAGCATCTTGAATTTGCAATTCACCATGAACTTGTTGAGTGGCGATAAGTCCAGAATGACTCTGAGCTTTTCCGAGTCTTTCTTAGGAACACAAAACAGCCTCCCTTGGAATTTGATGGACTTCACCCTTCGGATCACATTTTTCTCCAACAGTTCTTGAACGTACTCCTCCAGAACGGTTGTGGAGTGTTGGAAAAAACCGAGGGCACGGGGGTGGAGTGCTGTACCAGCTCCAGCCCAGTCCGTTCTTGAGTAGGCTGTGGGCCCAGGGATCGAAGGTCCACCGATCCCGAAAATTCTGAAGTCTCCCTCCTACCAGCATCATCTCGCTTGGACTGCCGTCCTGAGGTCTTGCCTACCCGACCGCGACCGCCCCTGAATCCAATTCCCCTTGAGCGGCACCTAGACGAGCCTCTGGCTGCTCCTCTAGGCTTAGCTCGAAAGGAAGTAGACTGCTCTTCGAACGTTGGGGTGAACACCGTGGACTGTGTCGACACAGGCTGGGGTTCCCACTGGAAAGTGGTCGGGGTTTGTGCCACCATCTGGGGCACTGAAGGCATCGGCAATTGTTGTTGCTGTTACTGTTCAACTGGCTTGGCTGGCCGAGACGGTAGCCTAGGCCTTTTAATCTTCCTCTTCTATTGGGGACCCTCATCCGGGGAAGACTTTCTCTTGATAGACAGGCCCCACTTTTGGAGAAGATTTCTATTCTTCGTGGCGGCCTTATCCACAACTTCTTTGACCAATTAGCTAGGGAAAAGGTCTTTGCCCCAAATGTTGGAGGAGATTAGTTTCCTTGGCTCCTGCCTCACCGTAGCCGAGGTGAACACGAACTCCCTACAAGCTCTCCTCGCCCTGACGAAGCTGTAAAGATCCTTCGTCACTGTGGCCAGATGAATCTTGGCCACTACCATGAACATTTCATTGACCTTGGGGTCACTTGCCATCGTCTCAAGAGTGGTCTGAAGAGACATTGAGGCAGCCATTCTTTCTTTTTTCTCGAGCTCTCTCCGCAAAAGAAAGTCAGACAGCTTAGGGAGGTTCTCACCGAACTGACGTCCGGCAATATCAGCCTCCAACTTCCCCACTGAGAAGGTAAGATGGACGTCCTTCCAGTCCTTGTGGTCCATGGGTAGGGCCAGCGACAAGGGTTTACACTCCTCCAGGGAGGGGCAAGGCTTGCCAGCCTCGACTGCTTTTAATACAGCCGCAAACCCTTTCCGCAAAAAGGGGAAGGCTCTAGCAGGAGAGGACACAAAGGAAGGAAGCTTCTTACTCAATGCAGTAACTTTTGAGTTCGTGAAGCCCCTCTCTTTCATCGAAGATGAAAGCAAAGCTTGAGCCTTAGCATGGTCCATCACTATGACCTCCTTCGGCTCTGTCTCCTCCTTTGAAGCTGGTTCCTTCCTCAACCGGACATAACAGTCCGGATATGACCCTTTGCTGGGCCAGAATTCCACTTCCATAAGGGGAACTGAACCCAGCTTATCCGACATGATGATCTTTCCAGTCGTCATTGGCATGTGCTCAGCATATCTCCACGGGTTAGCATCTGAGCACAAGGGAAGGTCTTTCACATTGAGCCTTTTCTGGGGCCCACGTGATGCTGCAAGCTTCTGCATCCGCAGTTCCATTGCAGCCACCTTCTCCATATTCTCCTTCTGCATTTGTTGGATCATTCCAACAATGGAGGAGAGGGCCTGTCCCAGCTCTACTGGGAGAGCGGACGATGTTGAGGGAATAGGTTCAGGGATCAGAACCGGAGCAGCCGACACCTCGTTGGCTTCTTCCTCTACGATGTCTGGGGCTTGATCTTCATCCTGGCCTCCTGCCAGGAGGTCTTCCTCCAGACGCTCGGACACGTCGGACATCCTGTCGCCCAACTGGATGTCTTGCACGGCGACCGCCACTTCAGCATCCACCTGGATCTGAACTAGGGGGATCTCCTCTTGAGGCTGGGTAATCACTGCATCAGCTGATGCCCTAGGGAAAAGGTAAGCCCTCATCTTCTCACTTGGAAGATAAGGTCCAGAGGTGTTCTTCTGGAAGCCCCTTACCCAGGTGCGAAGCTTCCCCCTTGCTATATCCCTTGATTCCGCTGTCCTAGGGGAATCAAAAGCTTCAGTAATCAGGTTAGAGCACACAGTACATACCTGGGGGTCCCAATACCGGAGCTCACCTTTGGAGACAGCGCATGCAGCGTGCCTCCTACATAATCCATGTCCGCAGAAGTTCTTACTGCGGACGTTGCAGAAAGCACTTCCGCACTTCGGACGTACCTCCTGCAAAGAGAAGAAAATTTCCATGAGTATCAAGTGAACTATGTATCACTGGATATGCACAGTTTAGCATAACAATTCAGAAAGGAAAGACACACACTTATGTTTCCTTCACAACCAATTGTTGCAGCCTTCCAGATAATAAAATCGAATGGTTAATCTCTTCTAGAATAACCAATGCAAAGTTTCCAGAGGAAACAGGTGGAGCTCACACCTAAGCAATGATTTTAAAATCCTGGATAATAGACAAGAAAGAACTCACTTTCTTATCTGTAAGGCAACAGCAAAGGGCTGTGCAAGACAACACAAAAGTGTTAGAACACACAGTGCTGTACCAAAACTTATACTATAGTTTTCCTCTTACAGTATATGTCATACTGTAGAATACTGGTACAGTATAGGAGGTTATGTGCCGGCTGGCACTAACCGGCTGGCACTTGCCGGCCGGCACACACCATAACTAGCTTTAAAGTATACTACTTAACAGCTATAAGGCGGCAGAACGCTGTTTCAAATGCATGTGCCAATGTCGGCTACACAAGGTAGCACCCGGCTGCCGGCTACTGCTCCTAGCGACCGGCAGACAAGGGCTGACATTAGCCGGCCAGCAAAGGTGAACAACCGATGCCAGCCAGCAGCAAAAGAACCAGAGGACTACTACTGCCCGGCTGCCGGCCTCATAGGCCGGCAGCCGGGTCGGGTACAGCACTAGAAGAAAACAGAATGGATGCCGGGATAAGAGCGTAAACTACCTCCAAGCCCGGCAATCCGAAAGAGTGCATATAAGGAGGGGGAGAATCTAATTCAGGCTTCCTGACCAATGCCGTCTGGCTCTACAGGCAGGCATGGATAAGGGACCAAGGGAGGTCCGGGCAGCACTCAATGCAGAAGACCCTTTCCGGCCGGCAGACTCTGCCGGCCGGCAAGGGACTGAATCAATTCCACATCCTAACCTATCCTAGGTCCAGATGTAGAATGACGTAGAGTACTGTAATGGCTAGGCCATTACGGAGATAGACGGGGAAGGGACAAAAGAGGGTCCTACCAACCTTGCTTTATTGAAGGATCACCCGCAGCCAAGAAAACTCATTTTAGCCTAAGGGAGATCCAAGGAGGGAGGCCAGCAATACTTGCCAGCTCCCAAAGAACCAAAGCAAGGAAGGTATTGCAACTCTCAGGGAAAGAATCTTATCCTCCCACCGAGAACAGCAACAAGGACTAGTCTGCTAGATCACAAAAGAAGGAATCATCTCGTACAGAAACCTTCGGTAGTGACCTAAGAAGGCTAAGCCTCCTTTGTCTGTGTCAGGCCAGCGAGGGAGACTCTACCCCAAGCCAGACGAACACAGACTCAGACTAAAAACCAAAATATATATATATATATATATATATATATATATATATATATATATATATATATATATATACATATATATATATATATATATATATATATTTATAGATATTTTTATATATCCATACATATATATATATATATATATATATATATATATATATATATATATATATATATATATATATATATATATATATATATATATATATATATGGGCTCAAGCCATGTCGTCCTGATGGAAGTTCCTATAGGGTAGATTCCTAGGGTATATTACAACTACGGCGATATTCCCAGAGAATTTACCTTAAGGTACCCAGAATTCTAACTCCTGGAGCGAATATCCCTAATGAAAGGGATATCGCGACATATCAGAGGACGTATTCTTGACACGCCACATGGCAATCTGCACCCCAAACAGAGATTACGTATCGAGGGGTCAATTGGCAAGAAACGAAAACGGGAAAGAAAAAGGGGGAGCCACTCCCAAGGCTCTCTCTTCTCCAGTTTCGTAAGCGTGCCTGGCACCAATCCTGGCGCCATCTGTATTCCTTTTTGCGTAGCTTAACAACTCGGTGTTTTTTCCTGTGTTTCTCGCAAATCTTGGATTTATTCAGCTTTTCATGGCTTCTCCAACTTCGTCGGCCTCTGATAAGTTGAGTACCATTTCTTTTATGTATAAATGTAGGCTCTTGGTAATTTTTTAAGTGATTAATAGGATTAATCTTTGTTACAAGAGCCGTAGCCTACCGGAGGCGTCATGGACGCTGTCGCTCGCTAGGTATGAGTTTTAGTTAGCCAGAGCGACATTCCCGGTTGTTTTGCTTTAATAAATTTTAGCTATTTAGCGTTACATAGGATTTCCTTTCGTGCTTTAGTATTATTTTGGCGAAGTATTCGCCAACTCTGGCCTACGCTAGGCCATGTAGCCTAGTCGTTTGGTCCTAGTACTTTCTGCATGATTTTGGTTTTCCGAGTGTATTAAAATTATATTGAAGCTTTAGGCTGTTTTTTATACATTTAAGATTATATTGAATATTTCCAAGATAGTATACGAGTGAGTTTTGGTGATTTAGGTAATCGATTCGCATGGTGCCTAGGCTAAGTTGCTTATGGAGCCTTAGTATACTTTCTCATACTCCCCAGTTGCTTTCTTTTCTTCGGAGAAGGTATGCAATCCCTTTCCCTCTGTTTAAGCCTTGGGCTTATCTCTAAGTGGTTTATCTGAATTAACTTTCGATAAAACTATACTGGGGTGTTACTGTACCTTCCTGTTCCAGTAAGTCTGGTTTCAGAGTGGGACAGAACAACAGAGTTTTTAGTCTGAGTCTGTGTTCTTCTGGCTTGGGGTAGAGTCTCCCTCGCTGGCCTGACACAGACATAGGAGGCTTAGCCTCCTTAGGTCACTACCGAAGGTTTCTGTAAGAGATGATTCCTTCTTTTGTGATCTAGCAGACTAGTCCTTGTTGCTGTTCTCGGTGGGAGGATAAGATTCTTTCCCTGAGAGTTGCAATACCTTCCTTGCTTTGGTTCTTTGGGAGCTGGCAAGTATTGCTGGCCTCCCTCCTTGGATCTCCCTTAGGCGAAGATGAGTTTTCTTGGCTGCGGGTGATCCTTCACTAAAGCAAGGTTGGCAGCCGGGTGCTACCTTGTGTAGCCGACATTGGCTGTTGCCGGCCGGCAGTTACTGCCGGCCGGCACATGGATTTGAACCAGCGTTCTGCCGCCTTATAGCTGTTAAGTAGTATACTTTAAAGCTAGTTATGGTGTGTGCCGGCCGGCACATAACCTCTTCAGTATAACATATACTGTAAGAGGAAAACTATAGTATAAGTTTTGGTACAGCACTGTGTGTTCTAACACTTTTGTGTTGTCTTGCACAGCCCTTTGCTGTTGCCTTACAGATAAGAAAGTGAGTTCTTTCTTGTCTCTTATCCAGGATTTTAAAATCATTGCTTAGGTGTGAGCTCCACCTGTTTCCTCTGGAAACTTTGCATTGGTTATTCTAGAAGAGATTAACCATTCGATTTTATTAACTGGAAGGCTGCAACAATTGGTTGTGAAGGAAACACAAGTGTGTGTCTTTCCTTTCTGAATTGTTATGCTAAACTGTGCATATCCAGTGATACATAGTTCACTTGATACTCATGGAAATTTTCTTCTCTTTGCAGGAGGTACGTCCGAAGTGCGGAAGTGCTTTCTGCAACGTCCGCAGTAAGAACCTCTGCGGACATTGATTATGTAGGAGGCACGCTGCATGCGCTGTCTCCAAAGGTGAGCTCCGGTATTGGTACCCCCAGGTATGTAGCGTGTGCTCTAACCTGATTACAGAAGCTTTTGATTCCCCTAGGACAGCGGAATCAAGGGATATAGCAAGGGAGAAGCTTTGCTCTTGGGTGGCACAAACCCCGACCACTTTCCAGTGGGTACCCCAGGCCGTGTCGACACAGTCCACGGTGTTCACCCCAACGTTCGAAGGGCAGTCTACTTCCTTTCGAGCTAAGCCTAGAGGAGCAGCCACAGGCTCGTCTAGGCGCCCCTCAAGGGGAAGGGGATTCAGGGGCGGTCGCGGTCGGGGAGGCAAGACCTCAGGACGGCAGTCCAAGTGAGATGATGCCAGTAGGAGGGAGACTTCAGAATTTTCGGGATCGGTGGACCTTCGATCCCTGGGCCCACAGCCTACTCAAGAACGGACTGGGCTGGAGCTGGTACAGCACTCCACCCCCGTGCCCTCGGTTTTTTCCAACACTCCACCCCCGTTCTGGAGGAGTACGTTCAAGAACTGTTGGAGAAAAATGTGATCCGGAGGGTGAAGTCCATCAAATTCAAAGGGAGGCTGTTTTGTAGACTCAGAAAAGCTCAGAGTCATTCTGGACTTGTCGCCACTCAACAAGTTCATAGTGAATTGCAAATTCAAGATGCTAACACTGCAACACATAAGGACCTTACTGCCCAAGAGGGCATAATCCGTCTCCACAGACTTGTCAGACACCTATTGGCACGTTCCAATCAACCGTCGACTCTCCCCCTACCTATGGTTCAAGCTACAACGAAGACTATACGCCTTCAGAGCCATGCCATTCGGGTTAAATAGGGCCCCAAGGATTTTCACGAAGCTTGCGAGCGTAGCTCTCAAACAATTACGCCTAAAGGGAATTCAGGTAGTAGCCTACCTGGACGACTGGCTAGTGTGGGCAGCATCCGAGACAGAAGGCTTGCAAGCTTCCAGTCAAGTGATCCAGTTCCTAGAGTATCTAGGCTTCAAGATCAACAGAAAAAAGTCTCGACTTTCTCCATCTCAAAAGTTCCAGTGGCTGGGAATCCACTGGGACTTAATGTCACACCGTTTCTCCATCCCGGCGAAGAAAAGGAAGGAGATAGCGGGTTCTGTCAACAGACTTCTCTCCAGTTTGCTTCGGTGACAGACCCAGTGCTAAGAGCACAGCTAAAGGATGCAACCGGAGTTTGGAGAAGTTATGCATCAAACGTGCGAAGAGATCTGAGAAAACCAGTTCCGCTTCGGCTACGTACTCTTCTCAGGCCTTGGTCCCAAGCCAGACATCTAAAGAAGTCGGTTCTTCTTCAGCCACCTTCCCCGTCGGTGACGATTCACTCAGACGCCTCGAAGGAGGGACGGGGAGGTCACTCTCATAGGAAAAAAGTCCAGGGGACTTGGTCCAAGCTATTCAAGATCTTTCACATTAACTTTCTAGAAGCTATGGCAGTTCTCCTTACCTTAAAGAAAGTCTCCCCGCGTCACTCGATCCACATAAGGTTGGTGATGGACAGCGAGGTAGTTGTGAGATGCTTGAATCGACAAGGATCGAGGTCACCACCTCTCAACCAGGTGATGTTGGCCATCTTCCGATTGGCGGAAAAGAAGAAGTGGTACCTGTCGGCAGTTCACCTTCAAGGAGTCCGCAATGTGACAGCGGACGCTCTATCCAGGTTCACACCGATAGAGTCGGAATGGTCCTTACACGCAGGATCATTCTCCTTCATTCTGAACAAGTCCCAGAACTGCAGATGGACCTCTTTGCGACGAAAGACAACAAGAAGTTGCCCCTGTACGTGTCCCCGTACGAGGACCCCTTAGCGGAAGCAGAGGACGCGATGTCCCTCGACTGGAACAGAAGGTCCAGGATTTATCTGTTCCTTCCTCACAACCTTCTGTTGAGGGTCTTCAACAACTGAGATCCTTCAAGGGGGTAGCGGCAATAGTGACCCACAAGTGGTCGAACACCGTGTGGTTCCCCCTGGCATTGGAACTACGACTGAAGTTTCTACCGCTACTAGATCCAGTTCTGACCCAGCGAGTCCAGAAGTCTTCTGTCTGCGCTTCATTACAGAAAACCCGGATCCTGCAGCTCATGATTTTCTCTCCCTAGCGGTGAGAAAGTGTTTCGGGATTTCGAAAGCCAGCATAGACTTCCTAGAGGAAAATAGGTGCAAATCTGTTAGAAGGCAATAAAGTTCTGAAAGCCTGCGCTAGGCTCAGACCTTCAGCACCTCCAAAGCCCATTTCATGGTCTTTAGACAAAATTCTTCATTTCGCTTCTCTGTGGAGCAATGAGGAGGGTGCGTTAATGGATTTGACCCAAAAAGTTATTTTCCTATTTCCACTCGCGTCCGGGGCTAGGGTTAGTGAGATTGTAGCCCTCTCGAGAGAGGAAGGTCGTGTTCAGTTCCCGGATGGGGAGAACTGAACCTTTTTCCGGATCCTTTGTTTCTCACCAAGAATGAGTTACCCACCAACAGGTGGGGTCCCTGGAGAATCTGCCCTCTGAAAGGAGATGCATCTCTATGTCCAGTAGAATGCCTAAAGGTCTATCTTCATAGAACTTCAGACTTCTAGGGTGGTCAACTATTCAGGGGAGAAACATCAGGCTCAAATTTATCACTGAATCAACTCAGGGCAAAAATAGCATATTTTATTCGCAGAGCGGATCCTGACAGTACACCCGCAGGTCACGATCCGAGGAAAGTTGCTTCATTCCTAACTTAAATTTCCTTAATTGTATGGATTTTGAACATCTCCGTTCATACACTGGCTGGAAGTCTTCTAGAGTGTTCTTTCGCCACTATGCGAAGCAAGTGGAGCAAGTAAAGAGTTCTGTGGTAGCAGTGGGTTGCGCCGTTAACCCTGCTGTTTAACTCTGCGAAGAACAGTGGTTTTAATTGGGACAATTAATTCCAGGGTGAGTGTGTAGTTACATTCTGAGGTGCCCACGTTGACTGTTCCACTTCCAAAGGTGAACCTAGCATAAGTGCAGACATGTGTGCCGAGCGTTTCTAACGCTAATGTAACTGATTAGTAATACAGACTTTTCTGACCTTCATACCTCGGTATGTTGAAAGTGGCACTAATGTTTTTCTTTCAGATAAACAAGTTTCTGTTTACTATCAGACTTATGCTTAAAGTTTTGGTTATCCTCTTCTTATATATATATATATATATATATATATATATAGAATTGTTGTTAACCTGTCTGTTTATTGTCTATCAATAAACTTGTTCTTGAGAACCTTGCGTCTCCTTCACCTGTGTCAATTTATTGATATAATTGAGCATTCATTCTATGTATATTTATCTGGGATAATTCTAATAGATTGTTCCTGTATGCAAGCTATGTTGCATTGGTTTATGCTTTCCCTTATCGGGAGGACTCCGTCCCAAAAGGGGACGGTGGCGGTTTTACAAGTTTCCTCCTATGCGGATATAAACCTTTGTCCAATACAAGTATTGTGCGGAGAACTGGTCGATATTTCATATTGACGCGGTGGTTCTTTACTAACTATGCTTTACTTAATATAGGGTGAGACCACTATATTAGCTTGCCTGATATTCATACATAGGTATATGTACTCTATGAGAATTTTCAAGAGTCTAATAGGACTCTTCCCTGTAGGGGGCAGGAAGCTCTAACATGGTTTATGGTTAGTTGAAAAGATGTATAACAGTAACATCTCAGGGGTCTTGGTCTAGTCGACCGGGAAAAATTACCTCCGGGGAGTACGGCACGTTCTGAGAATCCACAGATATAGTAATGCTCTGGTATACTTCCATCAGGAGGACATGGCTTGAGCCCAAAAAACGGATTTTGAGCGAAGCAAAAAATCTATTTTTGGGTGAGATGACCATGTCGTCCTGATGGACCTGCCCTTGCCTTTCTATGAAAGGGCTGTAGGACCCCTCCCTACATAAAGTATCTGTAGCACCTCGTGTACGCTACAAGGAATACAGATGGTGCCAGGATTGGCTCCAAGCACGCTTACGAAACTGGAGAAGAGGGAGCCTTGGGAGCGGCTCCCCCTTTTTTTTCCCGTTTTCGTTTCTTGCCAATTAACCCCTAAATACGTATTCTCTGTTTGGGGTGCAGATTACCATGTGGCGTGTCAAGAATACGTCCTCTGATATGTCGCGATATCCCTTTCATTAGGGATATTCGCTCAAGGAGTTAGAATTCTGGGTACCTTAAGGTAAATTCTCTAGGAATATCGCCGTAGTTGTAATATACCCTAGGAAGCTACCCTATAGGAACTTCCATCAGGACGACATGGCCATCTCACCCAAAAATATATTTTTTGCTTCGCTCAAAATCCGTTATATATATATATGTGTGTATATATACATATATATATATATATATATATATGTATACATATATATATATATATATATATACATAAATAAATAAATAAATAAATATATATATATATATATATATATATATTTATACATATAACAATAGGCATACCTCCATGTATGCATATATATATATATATATATACATATATATATATATATATATATGTATGTATATATATATATATAATTATATATATATAATATATATATATATATATATAAATATATATATATATATATATATACATTTATGTATTCATACATATATATATATATATATATATATTTACTGCATATATATAGATATATGTATATATATATATATATATATATTTATATATATATATATATATATATATATAGTTGATAGATGGGTTTCTCTTAGGAATCGCAATTTAAGTAGGAATAAAATAGTCAATGCTGCTATCATCTTCATTATTCGGGAGCTTTCGACATAACTTATATCATCTTCAGCCTATCTGCAATTATCATATGTAATATTAATAAAATTGATAAAATCATCCTAAGTACATAGTTAGGAAGATACACTTTTATGAACTGATCAACTAGATCTAGAATCAACCAATCAAGGAACATACTGTAAAACCTTAAAATAGACTTAATTCACACAACTATATAACTATATAAAATACTCAATAACTAATATACCTAGTC
>NC_090731.1:177083613-177086113 GCF_036898095.1 Palaemon carinicauda | reverse complement strand
AACCACTGCGTCAATATGAAATATCGACCAGTTCTCCGCACAATACTTGTATTGGACAAAGGTTTATATCCGCATAGGAGGAAACTTGTAAAACCGCCACCGTCCCCTTCTGGGACGGAGTCTTCCCGATAAGGGAAAGCATAAACCAATGCAACATAGCTTGCATACAGGAACAATCTATTAGAATTATCTCAGATAAATATACATAGAATGAATGCTCAATTATATCAATAAATTGACACAGGTGAAGGAGACGCAAGGTTCTCAAGAACAAGTTTATTGATAGACAATAAACAGACAGGTTAACAAACAATTCTATATATATATATATATATATATATATATATATATATATATAAGAAGAGGATAACCAAAACTTTAAGCATAAGTCTGATAGTAAACAGAAACTTGTTTATCTGAAAGAAAAACATTAGTGCCACTTTTAACATACCGAGGTATGAAGGTCAGAAAAGTCTGTATTACATTAGCGATAGCAACGCTCGGCACACATGTCTGCACTTATGCTAGGTTCACCTTTGGAAGTGGAACAGTCAACGTGGGCACCTCAGTGCCCTCACTTAGTTTGTAGCACAGAATGTAACTACACACTCACCCTGGAATTAATTGTCCCAATTAAAACCACTGTTCCTCGCAGAGTTAAACAGCAGGGTTAACGACGCAACCACTGCTACCACAGAACTCTTTAGTTGCTCCACTTGCTTCGCATAGTTGTGAAAGAACACTCTGGAAGACTTCCAGCCAGTGTTGAACGGAGATGTTCAAAATCCATACAATTAAGAAATTTAAGGATGAAGCAACTTTCCTCGGATCGTGACCTGTGGGTGTACTGTCAGGATCCGCTCTGCGAATAAAATATGCGATTTTCGCCCTGAGTTGATTCAGTGATAAATTTGAGCCTGATGTTTCTCCTCTGAATAGTTGACCACCCTAGAAGTCTGAAGTTCTATGAAGATAGACCTTTAGGCATTCTACTGGACATAGAGATGCATCTCTTTTCAGAGGGCAGATTCTCCAGGGGACCCCACCTGTTGGTGGGTAACTCATTCTTGGTGAGAAACAAAGGATCCGGAAAACAGGTTCAGTTCTCCCCCATCGGGAAACTGAACACGACCTTCCTCTCTCGAGAGGGCTACAATCTCACTAACCCTAGCCCCGGACGCGAGTGGAAATAGGAAAATAACTTTTTGGGGCAAATCCATTAACGCACCCTCCTCACTGCTCCACAGAGAAGCAAAATGAAGAACTTTGTCTAAAGACCATGAAATGGGATTCGGAGGTGCTGAAGGTCTGAGCCTAGCGTAGGCTTTCAGAACTTTATTGCCTTCTAATAGATTTGCACTTATTTTCCTCTAGGAAGTCTATGCTGGCTTCCGAAATCCCGAAACGCTTTCTCACCGCTAGGGAGAGAAAATCATGAGCTGCAGGATCCGGGTTTTCTGTAATGAAGCGCAGATAGAAGACTTCTGGACTCGCTGGGTCAGAACTGGATCTGGTAGCGGTAGAAACTTCAGTCGTAGTTCCATTGCCAGGGGGAACCACACTCTGTTTCGACCACTTGTGGGTCACTATTGCCGCTACTCCCTTGAAGGATCTCTGTTGTTGAGGACCCTCAACAGAAGGTTGTGAGGAGGGAACAGATAATCCTGGACCATCTGTTCCAGTCGAGGGACATCGCGTCCACTGCTTCCGCTAAGGGGTCCTCGTACGGGGACACGTACAGGGACAACTTCTTGTTGTCTTTCGTCGCAAAGAGGTCTATCTGCAGTTCTGGGACTTGTTCAGAATGAAGGAGAATGATCCTGCGTCTAAGGACCATTCCGACTCTATCAGTGTGAACCTGGATAGAGCGTCCGCTGTCACATTGCGGACTCCTTGAAGGTGAACTGCCGACAGGTACCACTTCTTCTTTTCCGCAATCGGAAGATGGCCAACATCACCTGGTTGAGAGGTGGTGACCTCGATCCTTGTCGATTCAAGCATCTCACAACTACCTCGCTGTCCATCACCAACCTTATGTGGATCGAGTGACGCGGGGAGACTTTCTTTAAGGTAAGGAACACTGCCATAGCTTCTAGAAAGTTTATGTGAAATGTCTTGAATAGCTTGGACCAAGTCCCCTGGACTTTTTTCCGATGAGTGAGCTCCCCGTCCCTCCTTCGAGGTGTCTGAGTGAATCGTCACCGACGGGGGAGGTGGCTGAAGAAGAACCGACTTCTTTAGATGTCTGGCTTGGGACCAAGGCCTGAGAAAAGTACGTAGCCGAAGCGGAACTGGTCTTCTCAGATCTCTTCTCGCGTTTGATGCATAACTTCTCCAAACTCCGGTTGCATCCTTTAGCTGTGCTCTTAGCACTGGGTCTCTCACTGAAGCAAACTGGAGAGAGCCCAGTACCCTCTCCTGTTCGCGTCTTGATATCCTTTCGGAATCTAGAAGTCTCTTGACAGAACCCGCTATCTCCTTCCTTTTCTTCGCCGGGATG
>NC_090731.1:177066634-177083113 GCF_036898095.1 Palaemon carinicauda | reverse complement strand
AAGTGTTTTGGACACATTACAGGTGATTTTAATTTCCAATAGAAAAACTACATTCCATTTGCAAACCTAAATTTTTTATAGAATATATCACTGCAGTGACATCTCTTGGCTAAAATTAGGCTGTGGGGAGGTTTGATGCTCCAGAAAATGTGTAGCCTTTGTTTTAATATTATTTGAAAAAATAAGGTTTATCAAAATTCATTCAGTTACTTGATAGAATCCTAAAGGAAAAAATCAGATAATTTTAATTGCTATAACCTATAATGTTATAGTTAAAGCTTGATTTATTATTTAAAAAAAGGAATTAATTCTTCTTGATCTAGTTTGATTTCCTTGATCTCGGGGGATATTGTTCTTAATTGAAAGTGATGCAAGTACATTTAGTCTTTCCGAATTCATGGTGCTACTTGGTAAATTTTCTTTGTCTTCAGCATAGAAAAACATTCTCTCTCTGACATATTCATGGGAATTAAGATACCCGCCCCCCCCCCCCCCAAAAAAAAAAAAAATAGAAGAGCTAGAAGAAGAAAAATATTTTAATTCTACATTATATCACATTTAAAAATATGGTACATGATTTTCTAGCATACTACTTGTGGAATAAAAAAGTACTATTATTTACCAACACGTCAAGTTGGCACTGTGAGAGCAACAGTGCTCTCCCTTCCCCGTCAGCCTGTGCGCATGCACTCAACAGCTTAACGCCAACCAACAGGAACTGTTAAGTACACATTTCCATAAAAAGATTCTGTATATATATATATATATATATATATATATATATATATATATATATATATATATATATATATATATATATATATATATACGTATATATATATATATATATATATATATATATATATATATATATATATATATATATATATATATATATACTTAAGGGTGGCTGGTGATATTAAGCTTAAGAATTATATATTGTACAGGTAAGTAGTAGAAGTTATGTATCAGCTGTTCACTTTTGGGGCGGGGTTGGTTGCCACGTTTGCTCCCCTTGTAACGTTTGCTCACTTTGTCAGGTTTGCTTACGTTGCCAGGTTTGCTCACGTTGTCAGATTTGCTCACTTTTGAGACGAGGCCGTCTAGAATGCTCAGTTGTGGTTGTGCCTCAGCAACTCAGTCTGGTGATTTAAACGGGAGGGTACGTTTTCAGTATGGGGTCACTGAGTACGTACGCTGCCGGCACACGTGTCACTGGACTCGTTTGCAAATTCAGTTCTAAGTTTTGGGAAAAATATAGGATTTAATCATTTTATTTCTTTTTTTTATCATGAGACACACACTTGTGTGCAAATGTGATGTAATCGAGGAGTTCACACGCCCGCGTCTCTCTCTCTCTCTCTCTCTCTCTCTCTCTCTCTCTCTCTCTCTCTCTCTCTCTCTCTCTCTCTGGGAGAGTTGTTTCGATGACTCATTTACATTCCTGAATCTATGAGAAAGCGACCACACAGGCTTTTTTTTTATAATAAGACATGCACTTGTATGCAAACGAGGAGTTCACACGTGACCATTGTCTCTCTCTCTCTCTCTCTCTCTCTCTCTCTCTCTCTCTCTCTCTCTCTCTCTCTCTCTCTGGGAGAGCTATTTCGATGCTCTGATCACTCTTGCCCTTGGACACTGTCATTTACATGCCAGGTGTATGTGAAAGTGGCCATTTGTCTTTTAGATTAAAAAAACATTTATGTCTCTCTCTCTCTCTCTCTCTCTCTCTCTCTCTCTCTCTCTCTCTCTCTCTCTCTCTCTCTCTCTCTCTCTGTGATTTTGGCAAGAGCTGGTTCATTTACATTCCAGGGCCTATGGGAAATTGGCCATTAGTCTTATATATTGCAAAAACCCTTCGGTGACTTTGGCGAGCCCCGTTCCGTCACCGCCCCCCCCCCCCCTGACCACATCCATTTCAATGTAAGCCTCTGGAAAAGTAGCCATCTCTCTGCCCATTTGTTTTAACCCTCTCTCTCTCTCTCTCTCTCTCTCTCTCTCTCTCTCTCTCTCTCTCTCTCTCTCTCTCTCTCTCTCTCTCTCTCTCTCTTTTACATTAACATATATGGGTAATGAAAAACGTATCACAGCTCAGTTTTCTTTTATTATAGGAAGCATACATCCAAAATAACATTGCATGAATAATGACATAGCATTCTGTGGGAAACAATATTTCACTAAAAACATTCATTTGAAACGCAAACATTTTGCACGCTTAAAAGCGGTAGGAAAACTTTTTTAATTGCGTTTCTTTAGCACTTGGCAAATCTTCATTGAAAATTCAGGTTTTTTATATTTCCAGATGTACATACACGGTCTCGAATTTAAATGCAAAGATAGTATAATAACACTGTTACGTAATTTTTCTTTAAGTCGGTGGTGGATAAATGCTCCCCGAGTTTCCTAAGGGCAGCACAAACTCCATTTAGAGTTACCCTATGTGTAAAATATAGGCAGAAGAATGCACACAAAGCTGAATTGTAATTTTACACTCGCATATTATTTATGAAGCATTTCATGGTAGAATGCCTTCGTAAAAAATCAGTAAAGTATTCCGAATGATCTTCTGGCCGCATGCCCAATGGGTAAAAAAATATAATGTTTTCTACAGGACTTTTCTGTATTATAAATACAACCCAGTGCCCGATTTCATAATACTGATGTGATGGTAGGGTATTCACAATAAGTATGATGGGCTTTGACTTTATCAAGGGTATCTTGAAGCCGACCAAATGGTCACTGGGTACTGGGTACACATAAAAATGTGCTTCATGCCCTAACCTTTTCTCCAGAGCATATTCAATGTCTGAAGTATTAATTTTTATATGTTGCCTCCTGCACTTCCGAACTTCTACTAGTGCCATTTCAACTCTGTCCCTTGGAATATACCTGTTTTGTTATTATTCTACCCTAACCCAATTCATAATGAAGTAAGGGATAATAGAAACATAACATTTCTTAGATTTTTATTAAGGAAATCTTACATTTCAATTCATAGAATACATACATTTAAAACATTACAAATAATGTTTATTCATACTAGTTTGCCCCGTCCCACATTAAACAGTAACAAGATCATTGTCGATTTGAGTAACAAACTTTAATTGTGGTATTTTACCACGCTTCTTAAACGGCGTGTCCAATGCCGAGCATAGACTGTCACGATTTTTCGACAACTTTCTGGACTTTTTCTTCTCAATTTTTTATTTCTTTGAGTTCACAGGTGATTGCAACCACTTGGGAAACCGTGGGAGTTGACCGTCCATCCACCATCACCCCCGGCTGTGTGAGTAATGATTCGGACAGGTACGTTTCATCTGCGACTGTTGTAGGTATATGGATAACCCCCTCCATGGGGTCGCTTTCTTCTTTTTTGGGATACATCTCCATCATTTGTTTCTGCACACTTTCGAATGCAGCCACCTGTCCCACAGCTCGCCGCAGACCCTTTCTGATTTCGTATTAGATGTTGTTAGCTTGCATAAGTAGGGGGCACGTTTCGAGCACGGGCCCGCCCCCTGCTTCCATAAATTCGCTGACGTGCTGCTGATTCATCATCTCTCTCGTTTCAACTGTCTTCCGAAAGTATTCATGAAGTTTAAAACAGAATTCGGCGTAATATTGCTGCGACTTACGGATTTGACCTTCATCTAAGAGGGGGACCTCCCAAGCTGTTAGGAAGAAACACTTCGATAATTATCGCATCCGAAAAAAATTATTGCCACACTCACACACACATCCACAATAATTATTGCCACACACCCACAAACACACACACACACACACACACACACACACACTACATTTTATTTCACAAAAATTTTTTGCACCTCAATATTAAGTTCAGTTCTAGCAAAATACAAGGACATATTTACTCTCAGAAAGATCGGTCAATTCCTCCCCCAAGAGGTGTGCGTCATTGTAACGAGACATGGTCTACCTCCTGCTATGTTATGACTTGAAATATGTCTCGGAGGAGGGTACGTATACAGTATCTACTAGCCCAAACACGCACACACATACGCACACACACCTAGGCCTAACTTAGTCCACGCCTCCCGTTGACAAAACGATTTGCAACGCCGCGCGGGTAGCCCGTAATTGAACACTCGCTCTCCTACAAACTGCCCCATCCTCTAGCAACATGGAAAATGCGCGAGGAGGTAATACAAATCCACAGTGAAATTTCAGATAGTTTATATTGGAGATTATTTGTTCATGAAAGTGACTGCGATTGTGCTCTGAAATTTCAGTCTGTTTACGACACCGAATATTACATTGTATTAAGCGCCTGTGTACGCATTACTTTACAGGTGGAAAGGATCGGAAAAGGAAACACGATGATAGTGTAACACACCTTCCACTCGAAAAAAAAAAGAGGTCAACTGGCCAGTAAGTATTACTTAATAAAGACAGTGTACTATGAGGTATTAATATCTTCCGATTTGAACGTAGAATGAATTTTTAATCCGACTATAGAACTTCCATGTAAATTAAAAACTTATTTCCTCTTATTGCCAACCAGACATTAATATACACAATATAATGTGAGGTGTTAATATCTTTCAATTTGGATGTAGAAAGGATTTTTAATTCAATTTTAGAACTTGAAGTAAATTAAAAACCATATTATCTCTTATTACAGTGCTATCAACCAGACACAAATTACTCAAAGAAAACCCACCTCAGGGAATTGCTTCAACATCCACTGCATACTTGCCCCCAGAAGCAGACAACCCCGCAGACAAGCACCCCTCTAACAAACAGTCGCAAATTACTCAAAGATCTCCTGCCTCAGGGGATTGCTTCAACATCCACCACAATCAACCCCCCAGATTTACCTACAGCAACAGCAGGGATGACGCCCACTTCAGGACGGATGTTGAAGTTTGTTAGAAGAAAGACAGCCTTCGACAAGTTCTACATGCAAGAGGAATACAGACTTCCCTTGGTGAGTGATCCACTGTTATTGTTAATTTATGGTCGCAATGATATACGGGGCTGTTTAGAACGGTGTTTTAAAAACAGAAATTTTTCTGCAAAGATCGCTGGTCTTTTGACCTCAATAATGAAAAAAACACTAATCTTTAACGAAGGAACAAATGGAAAATACGCTTATGGGGCTGTGGCTCCCGGCCACGGTTATCAATGCTGGTGGAATTGACAACCTACTGAATGAATGGGAGGATGCGGTAAATTCTAAGTTCTCTCGAATAGTCAATGAATTAAGGGGGAGTGGATGGATTGTGGAAGGCATTGACAACTTGAAACTTTTTTATCATCGCCAGGCGGTAATAGCTGGGTTGGGCGCTCCCATTTATCCTAAAAATAATGTCCGTTGTGGTGTTTTCGTCTTTATTCCCTCGGGAATTGGGAATTCCTGTTTTATTCAGTCTCTGGCTGCCTATAGGATGGCTAAGCAGACCCTAAATCCTTGTTGGCCGAATATTGGTCGATCTGTAAATAGTGTCCGCCATTGCATGCAATATGTTAACTTCCACAAGATTGCCATGCCTATTCAGTGGGAGGATATTTCACGACTCAAGTTAATGAGTCAACTCTCTATTTACATATATGAAATAGAAAGAGGGGGGGATGGGAAGTATATCATTCAGTTGGAAAATCGTGGAACGAAAAAATTCCCAACTATTGTCCCCTTCCTACTAATGAGTGGTGACCATATTTGTCTCATTAAAGATTTTCACTATTTTGTGAAAAATTTTGCTAGGGCAAATCCTTCCAACCCCCTTTATTTCTGCCATAACTCTCTATCACAGCATGCAACAACCGACTAGCAAAAACAGCATGAAGCTGCCTGTGACCTGTCAGTGGCGCTGAATTTTCCCGCTTGTGGGATCACAGTAAGATGTTGAAAACCCCATTAAACGCAAAAGTTTTCTTATAAATGCGTCTTTGACATGGAATCAGCTTTGAAGAACCCCCCCCCCCCCCCCCCCCTGGGCTTATGGTGTGGAGACCATACGCGAATTAATAACTTGTTGCTGTATCATTATTGATGGTGAATGAAAAATAGCCGCCTCCAGTTATTATTGTGGGAATAATTGCGTGGATAACTTTGTGTCATATCATAATGACTGTTGGCCAACGATAAGATCGCAGTGGAAAACATTCCCCATTGATATGTCATCCGAGGATGAAAGAACTTTCCAACAGCATTTTGTATGCTAGCTGTGTAAGACGTCGTTCAAACACGACCGCGACAAGCACAGACACCATGACCTCGCCAAACCCAAGAATAACTTTATTGGAGCTTACTGCGTGAGTTGTAATTTAGTGTGTCACGAACTTAAAATTCGACTCCCCGTTTTCGCCCGTTTTCGCACACAATTCAAGTTATGACCTGGGTCTTATCCTTAAGGAATTGAAAACTAAAGTCAACATTACAATCATGACGAAGCAAGGGCATAAAATTCAGCGAATGATCGCCGATAATTTAGTTTTCCTCGACTCTCTAGCCTTTTTAGGATCTTCTTTGGATAGTTTAGCCTCCGAATATTTTAAGGATGGAAGGAAGGCTTGCTTAACAGAGGATAATGTTAAGCAGAATTAGGGATAGTAAACTGCCGGGTGAAGTCATTCAAGGCAAATTACCTTTATGCTATGACTATATAGACAGTCTTGCAAAACTCAAGGAAAAGCATTTGCCCCCCAAATCGGCATTTTACAACAAGCTAAAAGCGTGCGATGTATCAGAGGAGGAATATAAACGGGCTCAGCGTGTTTGGAATATAAGCAAATGTAAAACGCTGAAAGATTTTCTTCTCCTTTACCTCACTGATGACACAGCTTTATTGGGGGATATTCTCACTTGGTGGCACTTTATACTTTATGATAAGTACGGTCTTAATTTACCACACTATGTTTCATTTCCATCCTATGCCTTTGACAGCTTTCTTAAGATGAGCAAGATTAAGCTGGATCACGTCTATGATGAGGAATTGTATAATCTAATCGGACATAATGTTAGAGGGGGTTTCACTTCTGTGGTGTGTCAATCATTCACTACCAACAACTGTGAAATAAACCCATCATTTAATCCTGATTTCCACAAAAGTTCTTACATCCTTTATTTAGACTTCAACTCCCTGTATCCAACAGTTATGACTAAGAACCTTCCCACTGGTGGAATTCGTAAACTTTCTGATGAAGAAAAGGATCAGATTTTAGGAAGGGGTATTGGATGTGCTAATACAAACGGGGATAAAGGACAATGGCTCCTCGTCACTATTAAAGCACTTTCAGAAGAAGTTGCTAGAGCCCCTGATGAACTGCCGTTATGCTTATCCTATGAGGAAGTTTCTTTCAGAAATCTTTCACCCTACTGTAAAACTGTACTAGAACACGAAGGATGACGCATGACTGTAAAGTGTAAAAAGGTTATAGCAACCCATCACAGTAAAAATTAATATCTTATTTCCCTCCCTCTTTTACGATTGAATATTGACTTAGGCCTGGAACTAGAGGTTGTGTATTCAATCTATGAATTCAGTCAAAGTGCTTACATGAAGGATTTTATTAAAACTAACATTGAAGTAAGGAGCGCAGCAACCTCATCAACAGAAAAAAAAGCCTTCAAAGCCATGAGTAACTGCATCTTTGGGAAAACTTTACTCAACCCTTTGAAATACGCCCCAAAAAAGTAAAGTTGTCACTAAAGCAGCCACTTACTTCAAGGAAGCCCGGAATTTGACACTAAAATCAACCATCCATTTGTCAGAAGACCGTATTATCTGTACTTCCACCCTTCCGCAGGTCGTCATTAATATGCCTAATTACATAGGTTTGGCCATTCTAGAATCGGCCAAGTTTGACTTTTACTACTTCTTTTAAAAGGCTCTTAAGAATAATTATGGTGATAAAAGTCAAACTCCTTTACACTGATACAGATAGTTTCATTTTTGATATGGAATTTGACGATTTTAATTCGGAGTTAGCGCAAGAATCCTTGAAATCATACATGGATTTTTCCAACTTCGACGATGATCACCCGCTTTTTAGTAATGAGAGAAAAGGGGAGCTGGGGCTTTTAGAATCGGAAACAGGGAGGGAGTAACCTAATAACCTAGGGGAAAGCGTTGAACATAAAATGTATTCCATGCTAGTTAAAAAAAAAGGGTCACATTAATCGTGCGAAAGGCATACCAGGTCACATGCATACTTCTATAAAGCACGAACAGTATTCCTAAATCCTGGAAGATCATCGTATCAACTATCTCACTGTACGGACAATTAGAAATGTGAGAGGACAGATGAGTACCACTAGAGTAAAAAAGAAGTGTCTCTCGGCTTTTGATTCGAAACGTTATCATTTAAGTCGATACAATTCTTACGCATACGGACATCCCAATATTGAAGGGGGGGATGAGGAAATTGCGAGTGTAGCTCGAATCAACAACCCCCTTCCCAAATTACCGAATCCACCTTCAGAACCAATCCCTCATGTTTCTGAAAATTTAAGGAAAAAGAGAGAAAAAAAGGTTACAGTCTATTTTCCACCAACCGTTTGAAATTTTTCGATAATGGAATGACGTAAAACGGGGAGGAGTGAATACAAAACTTTACTGCGTATAATTACAGTGTTTGGTTTCCCCCATGTAATGTTTTGCCAGAAAAAATAAAAGGTTGGCACTTTCCATTCAAGGTTTTATTTATTCTGTGGTACTTATATCGTAACATTTTTATGCCGCTCTCAGTTGGCTAGAGGTTTAGTTAAAATGTACAAGTGCTTTAAGCCTACAGATTTGGACCTTTTTAGAGAGCCAGTATGTATCATTGTGTCTGGTTTCTCCAACTCAGGTAAATCCTACCTTATAGAAAAATTAATTGTAAAATATGAAAGTAAGTTTACATTATTATGTGCGGCGTGGATCAACATACTTTGAAATCGCATCCAGTAATAGGACCAAAACTATCTCTCTTTGCAAATATTGTAGACCCCATGAAATATAAGTATACACGCCTCCCATATGCTATTGCTGAGAACAAGGGATATATTGAAAGTCAAGTTATTAGGAAGGCAAATAGTTGGTTCTCCTTTATCAAAGAAATTTGTGAAAGTTTATAAAAAGGCTGTTATGTCTAAACCTTTTTCCCATTTTCTGTTTGATTTAAGATTAAATACTCCTAGCGAGCTCCAGTTGGGGACAATTATAGCGGGGAGTTCCTCGTGCGTGGTTGTTTTTGGAGACATAAAGAGGAAGATTTTGGAAACAGTATATGAAAACTATTCCCACCCATCAAGTTTGGGAGGTATTAATTCCCTTTTCAGAGCCGCCAGAGTTTTAGACGGGTGAATTACCATAAATGACATAAAAGACTATTTGAGCACGAAAGATGCCCATACTCTATATACGCTCAAAAGAAAAAAATTCCCTAGACATCAAATGGTGTCTCAAGCTCCAAAAGTTATCTCCAGCTGCGATCTTGCCGATATGCGACCTTTATCTAAATTGAATAAGGGCGTAAACTACCTTCTGATTTGCATAGATATTTTCTCCCTTTACCTCAAGATCGTTCATCTTAGAAACAAGAAGGCCCAGACTCTGTTAATAGGCCTAAAAGCAATCCTTTCTCTACCTCAATTTCAGGGTGTTATTCGGTTTCTTACCGATAGGGGATCAGAATTTTATAATAAACTTACGATCAAGTACCTAAAAGAAGAAAATATAAAACTCTACAGCGTTTCCTCTATTGAAATCAAAGCAGTCATTGCAGAACGTGTTATACATACTCTAAAGCAAAAGATATATAAACATTCAACTCTGAGAAATACTCTCACATATCTTGATGTCCTCCCTGAACTCGTAAAAAGCTATAATAGGTCCCACACAGAGGGTTGGTAGGGGGAGTGTCCCCCCTCGAAGTTCATGGAAGCGACAATTTCGGCGAATGTATAAATCAAGCATCTTTACATCGAAACACAATAGTAAGGCGTTAACAGTAGGACAGACAGTGCGTATTGCAAGTTGGCTCCACCGGTCTGTATTTCATTGTTGGTATAAAATTCAAAATACATTAGAAATATTAAAAATTTGGAGCGTGGACTGGAGACAGGTTCCTTTGACTTATTATCTGGAGGATCTCTCTGGTGAAAAAATTGAGTGTTTTCATATAAATCGGAACTAATACCCACAGCCATACCAGAAACTTTCCCTATTGACATTATCAAAAAAAAAGTTACGAAGGGTAAAGTCAAGTATCTCGTGTCGTGGAGCGGTTACCCCCCGAGTTTTAACTCGTGGGTAGATTGTGAAGATGTTGAAAGGCTGAATTGGGGAAACTTAGAAAAGAAATCGCACATACACAAACATGGGGATTTTCTTCTCTTCTTAAATAACCTCTCATAGAAAAAAAAGTGCTGAATTAATTCATTTGCTACAGAGAATGCATCTCGACTATTTATCAGAGATCTTCGCTAACTTTTTGAAGGAGAATCTAACTCACGATAGTAAAGCAATAGAAATGGTAAAACGATATAGGGGTGAAATAAGGACGGTAGCTTGGAAAAAGACACCGCTTAAAGAAAAAAGAAAAATCTTAGGCACCATACTTTCAGTCGTTCTTCCTCTCGCAGCCACCCGGATTTCGGGTTTATTAGGGAAATGAGAAGATAATTTCTGACTGGTACCGCGAAAGATGGTAGAAGAGTCTAATTACCACCAAGATGCCGGAGAAATAAGTGTTCAAAACACTATACAAAATGTAGAGGAAAATGGATGGGGGTATAAGCAGCATGGTGGAGGGAGTGATAGAGATTTGTTCCAAAATTTAGTCAAAATGATACAAACGATCAAGTATAAGTTGGAAAATGAACCAAAAAAAAAGGAAGTGAAACGAATTGGGCGAGAAAGGCGTGCGTGATCCTCTCCCCCTCCCCATGACACGGGATTACTCCAATCCCCTTTTGCAGAATATAATTGATGTAAAATTATCCCTCTCCAGCAGAAGGCACGCCCTCGCTTTCCTTAAATTCTTTGAAGGCCGGAACGATGTCAAGTGGGAGGATAGAGGAAACTTGAGGAAGACCATCTACCGTTTAAATTTGATAAACGTGTTTAAGAAATTAATTCATCAAACGGGTGCAATTGAGGAAGAGGACGTGCCTTTTTATAAAACCCTACTAGATACAGTGGGAGTGCCCTATAATTATATAAAAAATGCAAAAGCTCAGATGCAGATGTATGGAATTAAAGGAAAAGGGGGTAGAATAAGCGAGGAACATAAAGAAAACAAAGTAAAAGGTAAACTGTAGTGGGTGCCTTATTAGGAATAAATGTCCACCGGTAAGCCTACGCGAAATACATGTCTTAGCATGTCGTACTCGGAGGGTGTGTAAAGGGGGTGGGGTTTGAGTACTTTAGTTGTAGTCGAAGTTAGTTTAGGTTTCATGATCAGTTTACAACACGATCCCCGCACGATGCAGTCCTCACCGCTAAAACAAAGCATCGCCAACTTTACGGCGCCACTTCTAAGAAAGGGGAATGTGTGTTTGGTAGTGGGGGGCAATTCCATTGGCGTCGTAACCTATGGACTTGTGGTACAAACATATAAAGCCTACCCCTACAGTGATATCGTGAACTGTCGAAGAAGGCTCTTTAATTTAAACCGATGCATTCACGAAGATCGTCATCCTGTTGGAAGTGTCATCTTGTGGAAACCATCAAATTTTCCCATCGTGAGTGTGCCATGCGTAGCCACGTTGATAAAGCAGTTTAATTACAGCTATTCTTACAATAGTAACGCAGATGGAAAACTTCAATCGTATGTGTCTACTTCAAGGGTTACATACTTTGCCACGAACTTGCAAAATGATACAACTGAGGTGCGTGTTTTTAACTTTAAGAGGTGTCTACTTGAATTGGAACAGTTTGCTCTGGAGAAGGGTAATGTAAGCTTTAATATCTACACCATCCCCATTGGAATTGGGAGGTCTGGTCGAGCTGATGGTATATGGATGATGCATTATTTTCCAGAGTTGGTGAATTTAGGTAGGAGGCTGGTTGGTAAAGATAAACAAATAATTTTGTTCGCATCGGAAAAATGTCTTCTACCTCCCGAATTAGAAAACTTGGAAAGGTTTTCCTTTGTTACATCTGAAGATTTTCTGGCTGGCTGTGATATTTAAATATAATCTACTTATTTTCTTATTTGTTGAAAAGAATCTACTTTATCCAAATAAATTTGCTCACATGTTAAAAAAAAAAATAAATATTTAATGTGTAAGATCCCTCCTTCTGTATTTTTATCTTCGAGTTAAACGTTCTTCTCATTCTTGGAAGGAGAATAATTATGTAATAGGGGTGGTATTTAAATGTACTTTTTTTTTCATTTTATTCATGTAAATTTGCTCATATGTTAAGAAAAAAAAATACTGTGTAAGGTCCACCCTTTTAAATTTTTATCTTCGATTTAAACGTTCTTCTTATTCTGGAAAGGAGAATAATTTTGTAATAGGGATGGTATTTAAATGTACTTGTTTTCTCATTTTATTCATGTAAATTTGTTCATATGTTAAAAACAAAAATATTACTGTGTAATGTTCACCCTTTTGTATTTTTATCTTCGAGTTGAATGTTCTCATTTACGAATGAGAATAATTATGTAATAGGAGCTTCTTTAATAAAAAATCTTACGTTAATTTGGTTTAAATATCGCCGTCTTATCTTAACTACTTCAGTTGGACGCTATGGCTGGAGAGAGTCATATAGTAACTCTTACATCTCTCGGAAATAAGGATATATTCCCTAAAAATAATGCGGGCAGCTTTACAAACAAGCTACAAAATAGTATAAAATTAGATCATAATTTGGAGCATGAAGTAGCCCTTGTCAATATCCATTACCTAATGAAATTTATGGGCTTGTTAGTGGTGAACTCGATTCAGGGATAGAAATAATAATAACAAAAGTGCGAATATCCTTAGGTGAGAAACCCACCATAACTTGAGCTACTGAGGAAATTTACAAACCAGGAATAAGTATTCTATCCACTGATGCTGGGTATATGGTCTTCAGCATTAAAGAAGATTTAACATACGCTTTGAGGAAGATCCTCTCACTCGGATTTTATGAAGAAAATATCCCCACGGCGGGTCTCTTGGAATATGACTATCAAAGAAAGAGGGTGCTATCAAAGTTTACAAAGAGACAGGAAACTGGATAGGCAATTTATCGAAAAAGACCTATTCACGCCATCAAATTAAAATTTGGGAAAAGAATAAGAGCTACATTAGGATTCAATTCAGACAAACCTTATCAAATTTTTTAAACAAATCCAGGTAATCCTCTAATCAAAACTCATAATTTGCTCACTCATTTTCCCCTTTCCCCCACATCGTGGGTGGACTTTGTCCTCGTTTAGATCCTATTTCGGGGGTTAAATGATAATATATTCGATACTTTTAGTATGTGGGGCAGTAAAACGAGAGGCTATAATTATGTGTATTACCCTTTTAGGGAAAAAGGAATTGTATTCAGTATCCATTCACCTGACCGACCAAGAAGGAAGAGATACACTTTCGTGAGGATGCCAGCACAATATGCATCCTTCATATTGGACCAAAGCAGAAAATTATATAAAAGCTGCTACATCCCACAGCAAGCGTTTATTCAATAGTGTGACACCATGCGAGTTGCCTTTCTTACGCCGTCTCCGAGGAGTTTAGCATCATATTCGCTAGTTCCCCCATAAAACTCTTGCGTGGAGGGGCTTTAGGTGATATTGAGGTTTTTAGAGCCCCAAGACGTTCCCAGCAAGGGAGTGGGCTTTTCAGTCTATTAGCTGGACACGCTAAAAGGGTTGGACCCTTTGTGGCAAAGGTGGTCCTGCCCTCAGCCCTTGAATTTGGGCAAAATGTCATGGGAGATTTACAACAGGGGACAAGAGGTTTCAAATCAAGCCTTAAACAGAGAGGGTTAGAGGCGCTAAAATCAACAGGTCGACGTATTGTTACTGGCAAATGGAAGAAAAGGAAAAATGTCTAAAGAAATGGGAAGAAAAGAGTAAATAAAAAGAAAATCTCATCTCGTAGGAATATAGGATATAAAGACGTGTTTAGTGCAATGTGATTTAGTTCTGGTAAATAGGTGTTAGAGTGAAGTCATTCAACATGGCATCGGCGGCACCGAGAATTGCGGGTCTTGTAGGGATTGAGCTCTTAACCGCAAAATACACCGCTGGGGTGGTGGGCGCTTTTCCCAGGCCTAATTGTTTACGGGTGGTAGAAGCTTCCGTGGTTGATCGGCAAATGTGTTTTATTCTCCCAACAAATCTTACATCGCGGGGAGCAATCATTGATCGTTATCTCGAATTTCATATCAATGACGTAGAAGGAACACTAATTGATTTAGCCAGTTTGGCTATTGAAATACATTTAAAAGTCACGGCCCTGATGGAAGCATGTTTGGGGATGGTGAAGGTGTTGTATTTGTCAATGCTTTGGAAAATACAATCTTCAAGTCAAGCCAAGTTTATATCGGCGAAAGGCTCGTAGAATCAAATTCCCATTTCAATTACTGGTCTTTCATAAAGTTATTAGCTACTGCAAAGTCTTACACTGTCAAAACAGTCGGACGGGCTGGATATCTTTTCCAAGATTACAAGGGAACATCAATTTCAAACGTTTTACCAGACGATTATTTTACAAAATTGGAAAAAAAAAATGGAAAAGGAATGGGTTGCTAAAGGTTGCTGCATTAATGAGTTTCTTTCGAATCTGTCTAATATCATCTACTGAAATTGACTTTTTTTCTGACAACCAGATAAAAAATGTGATATGATTATCAGTCCTTGGACTGTGATTAAGGTGACAGGAAGGGAAAGTTTGAAAAAGTTTATCTACGGATTGAGTCCGAAACATATCACTTGATCATTTTAAGACATAAAACTGGTAGTAAAAAAAAAAAAAAAAAAAAAAAAAAAAAAAAAAAAAATTATAAAAAGGTTTTGGTATTTCGGTAAATGAGTATGAGAAATAAGAGGACACTTTAAAACACTTATAAAACAAACAAAATGGAACAGGATCACAACCATATTCACGTAGCAAAAATGCTTTTTATTATAGGCAATAATAGAACAGTAAACACACAAAAAATGATTAAAATTTATGCAAGAAAAAAAAACAGTAAAGCAACTATGTAATAAAATAAAAAAAATATTATCATTTGGAAGGAGTAGGGAGCAATAGAAATAGATATAAAGGCATTGAATACTTTAGATAATGTGGGAGTTATGTAAACTAGGAGGGACTCAAGAAGTTGGAGATATCCATTTACCTAATGAAGTAACATTATAAATTTTACATCAAGTGTAAAAAGAATGCGTTCTTGTTCATTTGCGGAAAATAAACCACAACTTAATAGCTAAGAAAACTCCTATTTTCATGAGAAACAAAGAAAAAGTATAATTTGGGTTTACACTTCCGTGAACACCAAGAACAAGCTAAACTAGAATATTTACCTTAAAGAAAAAACATTGAGAAAAATATTTTTTCCTGATTCTTTTTATCGTTAAACACATCAGTCTGAAAGAGGCTTATCTTTTTGGCAATGAGTGACAGAGCTTCTTGGTTTATGCAAATGAGGAAAAATTAATTCTTGACCCATGAGGGCATATTTAAGAATATCCCACCTTTCACATTCCTGGGTTGTACCAGGATTGGTCTCTTTATTCCGTCAAATATTATCCTTTTTTTCAGCTGAATTATAAACTCTCTGAACAATAGCTCTTAGCTGAGCAGAGTTTAAAGGCCGCTCAGGATTGGCAGAGGCAAGGGACAGTGACAATGACCTATCAAGCAGGATAATGTCCTAGAAGATGATTATATATACATTTGATTAACGTCATGCGCCCCCTCTTCACCAAAGCTAGGACCAAGGAGGGCCAGGCAATGACTGCTGATGACTCAGCAGATAGACTTAGGTATCCCCAAACCCCCATCCTTGGCTCCCAAGGATGTGGATGTTGCAGCCACCAAAGGACCTAATGAGTTTGAGCAGGACTTGAACTCCTGTCTGGTATCATAAGGGCATGGGTTAATAGTCAAGAATACAGGATAGGAGGCGGTGAATTAGACGATGGTTAAATCGTAAAGTAAGATTTATTGTCTAAGTTAATTTTCACAATTAAAATGAGCAGAAATCTTCTTCAAAGCAAGTTAATCAGAACTTTAAATCTTGAGGGTGCATAACAGAAGATTAATAAGTTTCTCACTGGCTCTTAAATGATTTCAATACTCAATTACAAATTTACTTTTATCTAGTACAATGCACGGGGAGAGCGGACCGGGAGACCTTTACATTAAACAAAACTATTGGACGCTGTAAGAGGTAAGGACTGTCCGCCATGGCTGTGGTAGGCTTACCATGGCCGGTGGGCCTAGTGAAGGCTGCCCACTCACGAGTAGGACTCGAACTCAACTGCACAGTATGGGCGTTCTTATTTTCCCTACATTGCGGGGGT
>NC_090731.1:176999134-177056634 GCF_036898095.1 Palaemon carinicauda | reverse complement strand
ATATATATATATATATATATATATATATATATATATATATATATATATACGTATATATATATATATATATATATATATATATATATATATATATATATATATATATATATATATATATACTTAAGGGTGGCTGGTGATATTAAGCTTAAGAATTATATATTGTACAGGTAAGTAGTAGAAGTTATGTATCAGCTGTTCACTTTTGGGGCGGGGTTGGTTGCCACGTTTGCTCCCCTTGTAACGTTTGCTCACTTTGTCAGGTTTGCTTACGTTGCCAGGTTTGCTCACGTTGTCAGATTTGCTCACTTTTGAGACGAGGCCGTCTAGAATGCTCAGTTGTGGTTGTGCCTCAGCAACTCAGTCTGGTGATTTAAACGGGAGGGTACGTTTTCAGTATGGGGTCACTGAGTACGTACGCTGCCGGCACACGTGTCACTGGACTCGTTTGCAAATTCAGTTCTAAGTTTTGGGAAAAATATAGGATTTAATCATTTTATTTCTTTTTTTTATCATGAGACACACACTTGTGTGCAAATGTGATGTAATCGAGGAGTTCACACGCCCGCGTCTCTCTCTCTCTCTCTCTCTCTCTCTCTCTCTCTCTCTCTCTCTCTCTCTCTCTCTCTCTCTCTGGGAGAGTTGTTTCGATGACTCATTTACATTCCTGAATCTATGAGAAAGCGACCACACAGGCTTTTTTTTTATAATAAGACATGCACTTGTATGCAAACGAGGAGTTCACACGTGACCATTGTCTCTCTCTCTCTCTCTCTCTCTCTCTCTCTCTCTCTCTCTCTCTCTCTCTCTCTCTCTCTGGGAGAGCTATTTCGATGCTCTGATCACTCTTGCCCTTGGACACTGTCATTTACATGCCAGGTGTATGTGAAAGTGGCCATTTGTCTTTTAGATTAAAAAAACATTTATGTCTCTCTCTCTCTCTCTCTCTCTCTCTCTCTCTCTCTCTCTCTCTCTCTCTCTCTCTCTCTCTCTCTCTCTGTGATTTTGGCAAGAGCTGGTTCATTTACATTCCAGGGCCTATGGGAAATTGGCCATTAGTCTTATATATTGCAAAAACCCTTCGGTGACTTTGGCGAGCCCCGTTCCGTCACCGCCCCCCCCCCCCCTGACCACATCCATTTCAATGTAAGCCTCTGGAAAAGTAGCCATCTCTCTGCCCATTTGTTTTAACCCTCTCTCTCTCTCTCTCTCTCTCTCTCTCTCTCTCTCTCTCTCTCTCTCTCTCTCTCTCTCTCTCTCTCTCTCTCTCTCTTTTACATTAACATATATGGGTAATGAAAAACGTATCACAGCTCAGTTTTCTTTTATTATAGGAAGCATACATCCAAAATAACATTGCATGAATAATGACATAGCATTCTGTGGGAAACAATATTTCACTAAAAACATTCATTTGAAACGCAAACATTTTGCACGCTTAAAAGCGGTAGGAAAACTTTTTTAATTGCGTTTCTTTAGCACTTGGCAAATCTTCATTGAAAATTCAGGTTTTTTATATTTCCAGATGTACATACACGGTCTCGAATTTAAATGCAAAGATAGTATAATAACACTGTTACGTAATTTTTCTTTAAGTCGGTGGTGGATAAATGCTCCCCGAGTTTCCTAAGGGCAGCACAAACTCCATTTAGAGTTACCCTATGTGTAAAATATAGGCAGAAGAATGCACACAAAGCTGAATTGTAATTTTACACTCGCATATTATTTATGAAGCATTTCATGGTAGAATGCCTTCGTAAAAAATCAGTAAAGTATTCCGAATGATCTTCTGGCCGCATGCCCAATGGGTAAAAAAATATAATGTTTTCTACAGGACTTTTCTGTATTATAAATACAACCCAGTGCCCGATTTCATAATACTGATGTGATGGTAGGGTATTCACAATAAGTATGATGGGCTTTGACTTTATCAAGGGTATCTTGAAGCCGACCAAATGGTCACTGGGTACTGGGTACACATAAAAATGTGCTTCATGCCCTAACCTTTTCTCCAGAGCATATTCAATGTCTGAAGTATTAATTTTTATATGTTGCCTCCTGCACTTCCGAACTTCTACTAGTGCCATTTCAACTCTGTCCCTTGGAATATACCTGTTTTGTTATTATTCTACCCTAACCCAATTCATAATGAAGTAAGGGATAATAGAAACATAACATTTCTTAGATTTTTATTAAGGAAATCTTACATTTCAATTCATAGAATACATACATTTAAAACATTACAAATAATGTTTATTCATACTAGTTTGCCCCGTCCCACATTAAACAGTAACAAGATCATTGTCGATTTGAGTAACAAACTTTAATTGTGGTATTTTACCACGCTTCTTAAACGGCGTGTCCAATGCCGAGCATAGACTGTCACGATTTTTCGACAACTTTCTGGACTTTTTCTTCTCAATTTTTTATTTCTTTGAGTTCACAGGTGATTGCAACCACTTGGGAAACCGTGGGAGTTGACCGTCCATCCACCATCACCCCCGGCTGTGTGAGTAATGATTCGGACAGGTACGTTTCATCTGCGACTGTTGTAGGTATATGGATAACCCCCTCCATGGGGTCGCTTTCTTCTTTTTTGGGATACATCTCCATCATTTGTTTCTGCACACTTTCGAATGCAGCCACCTGTCCCACAGCTCGCCGCAGACCCTTTCTGATTTCGTATTAGATGTTGTTAGCTTGCATAAGTAGGGGGCACGTTTCGAGCACGGGCCCGCCCCCTGCTTCCATAAATTCGCTGACGTGCTGCTGATTCATCATCTCTCTCGTTTCAACTGTCTTCCGAAAGTATTCATGAAGTTTAAAACAGAATTCGGCGTAATATTGCTGCGACTTACGGATTTGACCTTCATCTAAGAGGGGGACCTCCCAAGCTGTTAGGAAGAAACACTTCGATAATTATCGCATCCGAAAAAAATTATTGCCACACTCACACACACATCCACAATAATTATTGCCACACACCCACAAACACACACACACACACACACACACACACACACACACTACGTTTTATTTCACAAAAATTTTTTGCACCTCAATATTAAGTTCAGTTCTAGCAAAATACAAGGACATATTTACTCTCAGAAAGATCGGTCAATTCCTCCCCCAAGAGGTGTGCGTCATTGTAACGAGACATGGTCTACCTACTGCTATGTTATGACTTGAAATATGTCTCGGAGGAGGGTACGTATACAGTATCTACTAGCCCAAACACGCACACACATACGCACACACACCTAGGCCTAACTTAGTCCACGCCTCCCGTTGACAAAACGATTTGCAACGCCGCGCGGGTAGCCCGTAATTGAACACTCGCTCTCCTACAAACTGCCCCATCCTCTAGCAACATGGAAAATGCGCGAGGAGGTAATACAAATCCACAGTGAAATTTCAGATAGTTTATATTGGAGATTATTTGTTCATGAAAGTGACTGCGATTGTGCTCTGAAATTTCAGTCTGTTTACGACACCGAATATTACATTGTATTAAGCGCCTGTGTACGCATTACTTTACAGGTGGAAAGGATCGGAAAAGGAAACACGATGATAGTGTAACACACCTTCCACTCGAAAAAAAAAAGAGGTCAACTGGCCAGTAAGTATTACTTAATAAAGACAGTGTACTATGAGGTATTAATATCTTCCGATTTGAACGTAGAATGAATTTTTAATCCGACTATAGAACTTCCATGTAAATTAAAAACTTATTTCCTCTTATTGCCAACCAGACATTAATATACACAATATAATGTGAGGTGTTGATATCTTTCAATTTGGATGTAGAAAGGATTTTTAATTCAATTTTAGAACTTGAAGTAAATTAAAAACCATATTATCTCTTATTACAGTGCTATCAACCAGACACAAATTACTCAAAGAAAACCCACCTCAGGGAATTGCTTCAACATCCACTGCATACTTGCCCCCAGAAGCAGACAACCCCGCAGACAAGCACCCCTCTAACAAACAGTCGCAAATTACTCAAAGATCTCCTGCCTCAGGGGATTGCTTCAACATCCACCACAATCAACCCCCCAGATTTACCTACAGCAACAGCAGGGATGACGCCCACTTCAGGACAGATGTTGAAGTTTGTTAGAAGAAAGACAGCCTTCGACAAGTTCTACATGCAAGAGGAATACAGACTTCCCTTGGTGAGCGATCCACTGTTATTGTTAATTTATGGTCGCAATGATATACGGGGCTGTTTAGAACGGTGTTTTAAAAACAGAAATTTTTCTGCAAAGATCGCTGGTCTTTTGACCTCAATAATGAAAAAAACACTAATCTTTAACGAAGGAACAAATGGAAAATACGCTTATGGGGCTGTGGCTCCCGGCCACGGTTATCAATGCTGGTGGAATTGACAACCTACTGAATGAATGGGAGGATGCGGTAAATTCTAAGTTCTCTCGAATAGTCAATGAATTAAGGGGGAGTGGATGGATTGTGGAAGGCATTGACAACTTGAAACTTTTTTATCATCGCCAGGCGGTAATAGCTGGGTTGGGCGCTCCCATTTATCCTAAAAATAATGTCCGTTGTGGTGTTTTCGTCTTTATTCCCTCGGGAATTGGGAATTCCTGTTTTATTCAGTCTCTGGCTGCCTATAGGATGGCTAAGCAGACCCTAAATCCTTGTTGGCCGAATATTGGTCGATCTGTAAATAGTGTCCGCCATTGCATGCAATATGTTAACTTCCACAAGATTGCCATGCCTATTCAGTGGGAGGATATTTCACGACTCAAGTTAATGAGTCAACTCTCTATTTACATATATGAAATAGAAAGAGGGGGGGATGGGAAGTATATCATTCAGTTGGAAAATCGTGGAACGAAAAAATTCCCAACTATTGTCCCCTTCCTACTAATGAGTGGTGACCATATTTGTCTCATTAAAGATTTTCACTATTTTGTGAAAAATTTTGCTAGGGCAAATCCTTCCAACCCCCTTTATTTCTGCCATAACTCTCTATCACAGCATGCAACAACCGACTGGCAAAAACAGCATGAAGCTGCCTGTGACCTGTCAGTGGCGCTGAATTTTCCCGCTTGTGGGATCACAGTAAGATGTTGAAAACCCCATTAAACGCAAAAGTTTTCTTATAAATGCGTCTTTGACATGGAATCAGCTTTGAAGAACCCCCCCACCCCCCCCCCTGGGCTTATGGTGTGGAGACCATACGCGAATTAATAACTTGTTGCTGTATCATTATTGATGGTGAATGAAAAATAGCCGCCTCCAGTTATTATTGTGGGAATAATTGCGTGGATAACTTTGTGTCATATCATAATGACTGTTGGCCAACGATAAGATCGCAGTGGAAAACATTCCCCATTGATATGTCATCCGAGGATGAAAGAACTTTCCAACAGCATTTTGTATGCTAGCTGTGTAAGACGTCGTTCAAACACGACCGCGACAAGCACAGACACCATGACCTCGCCAAACCCAAGAATAACTTTATTGGAGCTTCCTGCGTGAGTTGTAATTTAGTGTGTCACGAACTTAAAATTCGACTCCCCGTTTTCGCCCGTTTTCGCACACAATTCAAGTTATGACCTGGGTCTTATCCTTAAGGAATTGAAAACTAAAGTCAACATTACAATCATGACGAAGCAAGGGCATAAAATTCAGCGAATGATCGCCGATAATTTAGTTTTCCTCGACTCTCTAGCCTTTTTAGGATCTTCTTTGGATAGTTTAGCCTCCGAATATTTTAAGGATGGAAGGAAGGCTTGCTTAACAGAGGACAATGTTAAGCAGAATTAGGGATAGTAAACTGCCGGGTGAAGTCATTCAAGGCAAATTACCTTTATGCTATGACTATATAGACAGTCTTGCAAAACTCAAGGAAAAGCATTTGCCCCCCAAATCGGCATTTTACAACAAGCTAAAAGCGTGCGATGTATCAGAGGAGGAATATAAACGGGCTCAGCGTGTTTGGAATATAAGCAAATGTAAAACGCTGAAAGATTTTCTTCTCCTTTACCTCACTGATGACACAGCTTTATTGGGGGATATTCTCACTTGGTGGCACTTTATACTTTATGATAAGTACGGTCTTAATTTACCACACTATGTTTCATTTCCATCCTATGCCTTTGACAGCTTTCTTAAGATGAGCAAGATTAAGCTGGATCACGTCTATGATGAGGAATTGTATAATCTAATCGGACATAATGTTAGAGGGGGTTTCACTTCTGTGGTGTGTCAATCATTCACTACCAACAACTGTGAAATAAACCCATCATTTAATCCTGATTTCCACAAAAGTTCTTACATCCTTTATTTAGACTTCAACTCCCTGTATGCAACAGTTATGACTAAGAACCTTCCCACTGGTGGAATTCGTAAACTTTCTGATGAAGAAAAGGATCAGATTTTAGGAAGGGGTATTGGATGTGCTAATACAAACGGGGATAAAGGACAATGGCTCCTCGTCACTATTAAAGCACTTTCAGAAGAAGTTGCTAGAGCCCCTGATGAACTGCCGTTATGCTTATCCTATGAGGAAGTTTCTTTCAGAAATCTTTCACCCTACTGTAAAACTGTACTAGAACACGAAGGATGACGCATGACTGTAAAGTGTAAAAAGGTTATAGCAACCCATCACAGTAAAAATGAATATCTTATTTCCCTCCCTCTTTTACGATTGAATATTGACTTAGGCCTGGAACTAGAGGTTGTGTATTCAATCTATGAATTCAGTCAAAGTGCTTACATGAAGGATTTTATTAAAACTAACATTGAAGTAAGGAGCGCAGCAACCTCATCAACAGAAAAAAAAGCCTTCAAAGCCATGAGTAACTGCATCTTTGGGAAAACTTTACTCAACCCTTTGAAATATGCCCCAAAAAAGTAAAGTTGTCACTAAAGCAGCCACTTACTTCAAGGAAGCCCGGAATTTGACACTAAAATCAACCATCCATTTGTCAGAAGACCGTATTATCTGTACTTCCACCCTTCCGCAGGTCGTCATTAATATGCCTAATTACATAGGTTTGGCCATTCTAGAATCGGCCAAGTTTGACTTTTACTACTTCTTTTAAAAGGCTCTTAAGAATAATTATGGTGATAAAAGTCAAACTCCTTTACAATGATACAGATAGTTTCATTTTTGATATGGAATTTGACGATTTTAATTCGGAGTTAGCGCAAGAATCCTTGAAATCATACATGGATTTTTCCAACTTCGACGATGATCACCCGCTTTTTAGTAATGAGAGAAAAGGGGAGCTGGGGCTTTTAGAATCGGAAACAGGGAGGGAGTAACCTAATAACCTAGGGGAAAGCGTTGAACATAAAATGTATTCCATGCTAGTTAAAAAAAAAGGGTCACATTAGTCGTGCGAAAGGCATACCAGGTCACATGCATACTTCTATAAAGCACGAACAGTATTCCTAAATCCTGGAAGATCATCGTATCAACTATCTCACTGTACGGACAATTAGAAATGTGAGAGGACAGATGAGTACCACTAGAGTAAAAAAGAAGTGTCTCTCGGCTTTTGATTCGAAACGTTATCATTTAAGTCGATACAATTCTTACGCATACGGACATCCCAATATTGAAGGGGGGGATGAGGAAATTGCGAGTGTAGCTCGAATCAACAACCCCCTTCCCAAATTACCGAATCCACCTTCAGAACCAATCCCTCATGTTTCTGAAAATTTAAGGAAAAAGAGAGAAAAAAAGGTTACAGTCTATTTTCCACCAACCGTTTGAAATTTTTCGATAATGGAATGACGTAAAACGGGGAGGAGTGAATACAAAACTTTACTGCGTATAATTACAGTGTTTGGTTTCCCCCATGTAATGTTTTGCCAGAAAAAATAAAAGGTTGGCACTTTCCATTCAAGGTTTTATTTATTCTGTGGTACTTATATCGTAACATTTTTATGCCGCTCTCAGTTGGCTAGAGGTTTAGTTAAAATGTACAAGTGCTTTAAGCCTACAGATTTGGACCTTTTTAGAGAGCCAGTATGTATCATTGTGTCTGGTTTCTCCAACTCAGGTAAATCCTACCGTATAGAAAAATTAATTGTAAAATATGAAAGTAAGTTTACATTATTATGTGCGGCGTGGATCAACATACTTTGAAATCGCATCCAGTAATAGGACCAAAACTATCTCTCTTTGCAAATATTGTAGACCCCATGAAATATAAGTATACACGCCTCCCATATGCTATTGCTGAGAACAAGGGATATATTGAAAGTCAAGTTATTAGGAAGGCAAATAGTTGGTTCTCCTTTATCAAAGAAATTTGTGAAAGTTTATAAATAGGCTGTTATGTCTAAACCTTTTTCCCATTTTCTGTTTGATTTAAGATTAAATACTCCTAGCGAGCTCCAGTTGGGGACAATTATAGCGGGGAGTTCCTCGTGCGTGGTTGTTTTTGGAGACATAAAGAGGAAGATTTTGGAAACAGTATATGAAAACTATTCCCACCCATCAAGTTTGGGAGGTATTAATTCCCTTTTCAGAGCCGCCAGAGTTTTAGACGGGTGAATTACCATAAATGACATAAAAGACTATTTGAGCACGAAAGATGCCCATACTCTATATACGCTCAAAAGAAAAAAATTCCCTAGACATCAAATGGTGTCTCAAGCTCCAAAAGTTATCATCAGCTGCGATCTTGCCGATATGCGACCTTTATCTAAATTGAATAAGGGCGTAAACTACCTTCTGATTTGCATAGATATTTTCTCCCTTTACCTCAAGATCGTTCATCTTAGAAACAAGAAGGCCCAGACTCTGTTAATAGGCCTAAAAGCAATCCTTTCTCTACCTCAATTTCAGGGTGTTATTCGGTTTCTTACCGATAGGGGATCAGAATTTTATAATAAACTTACGATCAAGTACCTAAAAGAAGAAAATATAAAACTCTACAGCGTTTCCTCTATTGAAATCAAAGCAGTCATTGCAGAACGTGTTATACATACTCTAAAGCAAAAGATATATAAACATTCAACTCTGAGAAATACTCTCACATATCTTGATGTCCTCCCTGAACTCGTAAAAAGCTATAATAGGTCCCACACAGAGGGTTGGTAGGGGGAGTGTCCCCCCTCGAAGTTCATGGAAGCGACAATTTCGGCGAATGTATAAATCAAGCATCTTTACATCGAAACACAATAGTAAGGCGTTAACAGTAGGACAGACAGTGCGTATTGCAAGTGGGCTCCACCGGTCTGTATTTCATTGTTGGTATAAAATTCAAAATACATTAGAAATATTAAAAATTTGGAGCGTGGACTGGAGACAGGTTCCTTTGACTTATTATCTGGAGGATCTCTCTGGTGAAAAAATTGAGTGTTTTCATATAAATCGGAACTAATACCCACAGCCATACCAGAAACTTTCCCTATTGACATTATCAAAAAAAAAGTTACGAAGGGTAAAGTCAAGTATCTCGTGTCGTGGAGGGGTTACCCCCCGAGTTTTAACTCGTGGGTAGATTGTGAAGATGTTGAAAGGCTGAATTGGGGAAACTTAGAAAAGAAATCGCACATACACAAACATGGGGATTTTCTTCTCTTCTTAAATAACCTCTCATAGAAAAAAAAGTGCTGAATTAATTCATTTGCTACAGAGAATGCATCTCGACTATTTATCAGAGATCTTCGCTAACTTTTTGAAGGAGAATCTAACTCACGATAGTAAAGCAATAGAAATGGTAAAACGATATAGGGGTGAAATAAGGACGGTAGCTTGGAAAAAGACACCGCTTAAAGAAAAAAGAAAAATCTTAGGCACCATACTTTCAGTCGTTCTTCCTCTCGCAGCCACCCGGATTTCGGGTTTATTAGGGAAATGAGAAGATAATTTCTGACTGGTACCGCGAAAGATGGTAGAAGAGTCTAATTACCACCAAGATGCCGGAGAAATAAGTGTTCAAAACACTATACAAAATGTAGAGGAAAATGGATGGGGGTATAAGCAGCATGGTGGAGGGAGTGATAGAGATTTGTTCCAAAATTTAGTCAAAATGATACAAACGATCAAGTATAAGTTGGAAAATGAACCAAAAAAAAAGGAAGTGAAACGAATTGGGCGAGAAAGGCGTGCGTGATCCTCTCCCCCTCCCCATGACACGGGATTACTCCAATCCCCTTTTGCAGAATATAATTGATGTAAAATTATCCCTCTCCAGCAGAAGGCACGCCCTCGCTTTCCTTAAATTCTTTGAAGGCCGGAACGATGTCAAGTGGGAGGATAGAGGAAACTTGAGGAAGACCATCTACCGTTTAAATTTGATAAACGTGTTTAAGAAATTAATTCAGCAAACGGGTGCAATTGAGGAAGAGGACGTGCCTTTTTATAAAACCCTACTAGATACAGTGGGAGTGCCCTATAATTATATAAAGAATGCAAAAGCTCAGATGCAGATGTATGGAATTAAAGGAAAAGGGGGTAGAATAAGCGAGGAACATAAAGAAAACAAAGTAAAAGGTAAACTGTAGTGGGTGCCTTATTAGGAATAAATGTCCACCGGTAAGCCTACGCGAAATACATGTCTTAGCATGTCGTACTCGGAGGGTGTGTAAAGGGGGTGGGGTTTGAGTACTTTAGTTGTAGTCGAAGTTAGTTTAGGTTTCATGATCAGTTTACAACACGATCCCCGCACGATGCAGTCCTCACCGCTAAAACAAAGCATCGCCAACTTTACGGCGCCACTTCTAAGAAAGGGGAATGTGTGTTTGGTAGTGGGGGGCAATTCCATTGGCGTCGTAACCTATGGACTTGTGGTACAAACATATAAAGCCTACTCCTACAGTGATATCGTGAACTGTCGAAGAAGGCTCTTTAATTTAAACCGATGCATTCACGAAGATCGTCATCCTGTTGGAAGTGTCATCTTGTGGAAACCATCAAATTTTCCCATCGTGAGTGTGCCATGCGTAGCCACGTTGATAAAGCAGTTTAATTACAGCTATTCTTACAATAGTAACGCAGATGGAAAACTTCAATCGTATGTGTCTACTTAAAGGGTTACATACTTTGCCACGAACTTGCAAAATGATACAACTGAGGTGCGTGTTTTTAACTTTAAGAGGTGTCTACTTGAATTGGAACAGTTTGCTCTGGAGAAGGGTAATGTAAGCTTTAATATCTACACCATCCCCATTGGAATTGGGAGGTCTGGTCGAGCTGATGGTATATGGATGATGCATTATTTTCCAGAGTTGGTGAATTTAGGTAGGAGGCTGGTTGGTAAAGATAAACAAATAATTTTGTTCGCATCGGAAAAATGTCTTCTACCTCCCGAATTAGAAAACTTGGAAAGGTTTTCCTTTGTTACATCTGAAGATTTTCTGGCTGGCTGTGATATTTAAATATAATCTACTTATTTTCTTATTTGTTGAAAAGAATCTACTTTATCCAAATAAATTTGCTCACATGTTAAAAAAAAAATAAATATTTAATGTGTAAGATCCCTCCTTCTGTATTTTTATCTTCGAGTTAAACGTTCTTCTCATTCTTGGAAGGAGAATAATTATGTAATAGGGGTGGTATTTAAATGTACTTTTTTTTTCATTTTATTCATGTAAATTTGCTCATATGTTAAGAAAAAAAAATACTGTGTAAGGTCCACCCTTTTAAATTTTTATCTTCGATTTAAACGTTCTTCTTATTCTGGAAAGGAGAATAATTTTGTAATAGGGATGGTATTTAAATGTACTTGTTTTCTCATTTTATTCATGTAAATTTGTTCATATGTTAAAAACAAAAATATTACTGTGTAATGTTCACCCTTTTGTATTTTTATCTTCGAGTTGAATGTTCTCATTTACGAATGAGAATAATTATGTAATAGAAGCTTCTTTAATAAAAAATCTTACGTTAATTTGGTTTAAATATCGCCGTCTTATCTTAACTACTTCAGTTGGACGCTATGGCTGGAGAGAGTCATATAGTAACTCTGACATCTCTCGGAAATAAGGATATATTCCCTAAAAATAATGCGGGCAGCTTTACAAACAAGCTACAAAATAGTAAAAAATTAGATCATAATTTGGAGCATGAAGTAGCCCTTGTCAATATCCATTACCTAATGAAATTTATGGGCTTGTTAGTGGTGAACTCGATTCAGGGATAGAAATAATAATAACAAAAGTGCGAATATCCTTAGGTGAGAAACCCACCATAACTTGAGCTACTGAGGAAATTTACAAACCAGGAATAAGTATTCTATCCACTGATGCTGGGTATATGGTCTTCAGCATTAAAGAAGATTTAACATACGCTTTGAGGAAGATCCTCTCACTCGGATTTTATGAAGAAAATATCCCCACGGCGGGTCTCTTGGAATATGACTATCAAAGAAAGAGGGTGCTATCAAAGTTTACAAAGAGACAGGAAACTGGATAGGCAATTTATCGAAAAAGACCTATTCACGCCATCAAATTAAAATTTGGGAAAAGAATAAGAGCTACATTAGGATTCAATTCAGACAAACCTTATCAAATTTTTTAAACAAATCCAGGTAATCCTCTAATCAAAACTCATAATTTGCTCACTCATTTTCCCCTTTCCCCCACATCGTGGGTGGACTTTGTCCTCGTTTAGATCCTATTTCGGGGGTAAAATGATAATATATTCGATACTTTTAGTATGTGGGGCAGTAAAACGAGAGGCTATAATTATGTGTATTACCCTTTTAGGGAAAAAGGAATTGTATTCAGTATCCATTCACCTGACCGACCAAGAAGGAAGAGATACACTTTCGTGAGGATGCCAGCACAATATGCATCCTTCATATTGGACCAAAGCAGAAAATTATATAAAAGCTGCTACATCCCACAGCAAGCGTTTATTCAATAGTGTGACACCATGCGAGTTGCCTTTCTTACGCCGTCTCCGAGGAGTTTAGCATCATATTCGCTAGTTCCCCCATAAAACTCTTGCGTGGAGGGGCTTTAGGTGATATTGAGGTTTTTAGAGCCCCAAGACGTTCCCAGCAAGGGAGTGGGCTTTTCAGTCTATTAGCTGGACACGCTAAAATGGTTGGACCCTTTGTGGCAAAGGTGGTCCTGCCCTCAGCCCTTGAATTTGGGCAAAATGTCATGGGAGATTTACAACAGGGGACAAGAGGTTTCAAATCAAGCCTTAAACAGAGAGGGTTAGAGGCGCTAAAATCAACAGGTCGACGTATTGTTACTGGCAAATGGAAGAAAAGGAAAAATGTCTAAAGAAATGGGAAGAAAAGAGTAAATAAAAAGAAAATCTCATCTCGTAGGAATATAGGATATAAAGACGTGTTTAGTGCAATGTGATTTAGTTCTGGTAAATAGGTGTTAGAGTGAAGTCATTCAACATGGCATCGGCGGCACCGAGAATTGCGGGTCTTGTAGGGATTGAGCTCTCAACCGCAAAATACACCGCTGGGGTGGTGGGCGCTTTTCCCAGGCCTAATTGTTTACGGGTGGTAGAAGCTTCCGTGGTTGATCGGCAAATGTGTTTTATTCTCCCAACAAATCTTACATCGCGGGGAGCAATCATTGATCGTTATCTCGAATTTCATATCAATGACGTAGAAGGAACACTAATTGATTTAGCCAGTTTGGCTATTGAAATACATTTAAAAGTCACGGCCCTGATGGAAGCATGTTTGGGGATGGTGAAGGTGTTGTATTTGTCAATGCTTTGGAAAATACAATCTTCAAGTCAAGCCAAGTTTATATCGGCGAAAGGCTCGTAGAATCAAATTCCCATTTCAATTACTGGTCTTTCATAAAGTTATTAGCTACTGCAAAGTCTTACACTGTCAAAACAGTCGGACGGGCTGGATATCTTTTCCAAGATTACAAGGGAACATCAATTTCAAACGTTTTACCAGACGATTATTTTACAAAATTGGAAAAAAAAATGGAAAAGGAATGGGTTGCTAAAGGTAAAAGAGAAGGTTTGCGTCTTATTCATCCACTTATGCTTAATGTAGCTTCAGTAGATGAACATTTGATGGATAATATCGACGTTCGTATCAAGTTGGAATTAGCCCCAAATGCGTGGTTCATTAATTCCACCGCACGCACAGAGGAATTTAGATTTCATCTACAAGAAGCCAGGCTCCATATTGATAAAATCATCCCACGGCCTCCGGCTTTACTCGCCCTTCATCAGGCACTTTTAAATCCCAACACTGCGGTGGAAACTGTCTTCAATAAAACACTTTACAGGACATACGTGCTAGCCCCCAATCAGACACAGGCGACGTTGGATTTACCTTTCAATAAGGTTATACCGGAAAAGTTATACCTCACTATTGTTAATATGGAAAGTTTCAATGGTGTTCTGAATAGGAATCCCATTTATTTTGGTCAAAATAATCTTAAGCACATAGGGGTCACACTGAATGGTTCCACTTTGTACGACATAAACTCTCAATTCCCCGAAAATTATTCTCATCTTTACTACGGAACATTAAAATCTTTAGGCTTAATTTATGATCACCTAATTCATTATGATCGCTACGACCGAGGTCGGGCGGTCATCGCGTTTAATTTCAAACCTGAAATGACATTAATGGATACGCTCGAAGTAGAGAAAAATGGGGATTTGAGATTCCATTTAACGTTTGACACGCAAGTCAACGAGAATAGAATTATTTTATTGTTTCGAGAAAACCAGGGAGTGATAACCACCGATCAAACCCGAAATGTATATTGCGATGTCAGGGCATAATCAATAAAAGTTTTCCTACCGCTTTTAAGCGTGCAAAATGTCTGCATTTCAAATGAATGTTTTTAGTGTAAGATTTTTTCCCACTAAATGCTATGTCATTATTCACGCAATGTTATTTTGGATGTATACTTCCTATAATAAAATAAACTAAACTGTAATACATTTTTTATTATCCGTATATGTTAATGTAAGGGAAAGCGAAAGGGCTTAAAACAAATGGACTGAAAGATGAGTACTTTAAATTGAAAAGAGGTGAGTGTGTGTGTGTGGGTGCTTTCTCATAGGCTCAGGAATGTAAATGAGTCATCGCATCAGCTCTCCCAGAGAGAGAGAGAGAGAGAGAGAGAGAGAGAGAGAGAGAGAGAGAGAGAGAGAGAGAGAGAGAGAAAACGGGCGCATGTGAACTCGTTTGCACAAAAGTGCGTGTCTTATGATGGAAAAAAAAAAAGCCTCTGTGGTCGCTAGGCTCAATGACAGTGCCTGGAGGTATGAATCATCAGAGCATCAGCTCTCCCAGACAGACAGAGAGAGAGAGAGAGAGAGAGAGAGAGAGAGAGAGAGAGAGAGAGAGAGAGAGGAACTCGCGCGCCGGTACGTACTCAGTGACCCCATACTGCAAACGTACCCTCTCAACACACGGAGGTGTTTGTTGGTAAACATAACTTCATGTTTAAATTCCCAAACTGAGTTGCTGAGGCAGACCCATAACTGAGCACTCCAGACGGCCTCGTCTCAAAAGTGAGCAAATCTGACAACGTGATCAAACCTGACAACGTGAGCAAATCTGACAACATGAGCAATCGTGGCAAGGTGAGCAAACGTGACAAACCTCCCCCCCCCCCCCCCCAATGTGAGCAGCTGAAGCATAGCTTCTACTGCTCAGGTATAAAAAATAATTAAAGAAAAAATAATTTCATTAATAATATGAAATAAAAATAGAGGGTGATTGCTGTTCCACAGTTCCCATAGTCGAGCCACCACTGTATATCAGTTAAGGAAAAAAAGAAAATTATTGGGAAAAAAACTATTTTCGTTTATTTTCCACAATATATATATATATATATATATATATATATATATATATATATATATATATATATATATATATATATATATATATTCTTTGTAGGATTCTAATGTATGTATCAATTTATTAATTGCTCTGTGTTTAGTATATCATAAGTATTCATGTTGTGCTCTCCCTTCCCCGTCAGCGTGTGCACATGCACTCAACAGCTAAACGCCAACCAGCAGGAACGGTTAAGTACACATTTCGATAAAAAGATTCTGTATTATATATATATATATATATATATATATATATATATATATATATATATATATATATATATATATATATATATATATATATATATATATACTGAAGGGTGGCTGGTGATATTAAGCTAAGCTTAAGAATTATATATTGTACAGCTGCTCACTTTTGGGGCGGGGTTGGTTGCCACGTTTGCTCCCCTTGTAACGTTTGCTCTCTTTGTCAGGTTTGCTTACGTTGCCAGGTTTGCTCACTTTTGAGACGAGGCCGTCTAGAATGCTCAGTTGTGGTTGTGCCTCAGCAACTCAGTCTGGTGATTTAAACGGGAGGGTACGTTTTCAGTATGGGGTCACTGAGTACGTACGCTGCCGGCACACGTGTCACTGGACTCGTTTGCAAATTCAGTTCTAAGTTTTGGGAAAAATATAGGATTTAATAATTTTATTTCTTTTTTTTATCATGAGACACACACTTGTGTGCAAATGTGATGTGATCGAGGAGTTCACACGCCCGCGTCTCTCTCTCTCTCTCTCTCTCTCTCTCTCTCTCTCTCTCTCTCTCTCTCTCTCTCTCTCTGGGAGAGTTGTTTCGATGACTCATTTACATTCCTGAATCTATGAGAAAGCGAACACACAGGCTTTTTTTTTTCATAATAAGACACGCACTTGTGTGCAAACGAGGAGTTCACACGTGACCATTTTCTCTCTCTCTCTCTCTCTCTCTCTCTCTCTCTCTCTCTCTCTCTCTCTCTCTCTCTCTCTCTCTCTCTGGGATAGCTATTTCGATGCTCTGATCACTCTTGCCCTTGGACACTGTCATTTACATGCCAGGTGTATGTGAAAGTGGCCATTTGTCTTTTAGATTAAAAAAACATTTATGTCTCTCTCTCTCTCTCTCTCTCTCTCTCTCTCTCTCTCTCTCTCTCTCTCCCTCTCTCTCTGGGATAGCTATTTCGATGCTCTGATCACTCTTGCCCTTGGACACTGTCATTTACATGCCAGGTGTATGTGAAAGTGGCCATTTGTCTTTTAGATTAAAAAAACATTTATGTCTCTCTCTCTCTCTCCTCTCTCTCTCTCTCTCTCTCTCTCTCTCTCTCTCTCTCTCTCTCTCTCTCTCTGTGATTCTGGCAAGAGCTGGTTCATTTACATTCCAGGGCCTTTGGGAAATTGGCCATTTCCCTTATATATTGCAAAAAACCCTTCGGTGACTTTGGCGAGCCCCGTTCCGTCACCGCCCCCCTTGACCACATCCCTTTCAATGTAAGCCTCTGGAAAAGTAACCATTTCTCTGCCCATTTGTTTTAACCCCTTTCTCTCTCTCTCTCTCTCTCTCTCTCTCTCTCTCTCTCTCTCTCTCTCTCTCTCTCTCTCTCTCTCTCTCTCTCTCTCTCTCTTTTACATTAACATATATGGGTAATAAAAAACGTATTACAGCTAAGATTTCTTTTATTATAGGAAGCATACATCCAAAATAACATTGCATGAATAATGACATAGCATTCTGTGGGAAACAATATTACACTAAAAACATTCATTTGAAACGCAGACATTTTGCACGCTTAAAAGCGGTAGGAAAACTTTTTTAATTACGTTTCTTTAGCACTTGGCAAATCTTCATTGAAAATTCAGGTTTTTTATATTTCCAGATGTACATACACGGTCTCGAATTTAAATGCAAAGATAGTATAATAACTCTGTTACGTAATTTTCCTTTAAGTCGGTGGTGGATAAATGCTCCCCGAGTTTCCTAAGGGCAGCACAAACTCCATTTAGAGTTACCCTATGTGTAAAATATAGGCAAAAGAATGCACACAAAGCTGAATTGTAATTTTACACTCGCATATTATTTATGAAGCATTTCATGGTAGAATGCCTTCGTAAAAAATCAGTAAAGTATTCCGAATGATCTTCTGGCCGCATGCCCAATGGGTAAAAAAATATAATGTTTTCTACAGGACTTTTCTGTATTATAAATACAACCCAGTGCCCGATTTCATAATACTGATGTGATGGTAGGGTATTCACAATAAGTATGATGGGCTTTGACTTTATCAAGGGTATCTTGAAGCCGACCAAATGGTCACTGGGTACACATAAAAATGTGCTTCATGCCCTAACCTTTTCTCCAGAGCATATTCAATGTCTGAAGTATTCATTTTTATATGTTGCCTCCTGCACTTCCTAACTTTTACTAGTGCCATTTCAACTCTGTCCCTTGGAATATACCTGATTTGTTATTATTCTACCCTAACCCCATTCATAATGAAGTAAGGGATAATAGAAACATAACATTTCTTAGATTTTTATTAAGGAAATCTTACATTTCAATTCATAAAATACATACATTTAAAACATTACAAATAATGTTTATTCATACTAGTTTGCCCCGTCCCACATTAAACAGTAACAAGATCATTGTCGATTTGAGTAACAAACTTTAATTGTGGTATTTTACCACGCTTCTTAAACGGCGTGTCCAATGCCGAGCATAGACTGTCACGATTTTTCGACAACTTTCTGGACTTTTTCTTCTCAATTTTTTATTTCTTTGAGTTCACAGGTGATTGCAACCACTTGGGAATCCGTGGGAATTGACCGTCCATCCACCATCACCCCCGGCTGTGTAAGTAATGATTCGGACAGGTACGTTTCATCTGCGACTGTTGTAGGTATATAGATAACCCCCTCCATGGGGTCGCTTTCTTCTTTTTTGGGATACATCTCCATCATTTGTTTCTGCACACTTTCGAATGCAGCCACCTGTCCCACAGCTCGCCGCAGACCCTTTCTGATTTCGTATTAGATGTTGTTAGCTTGCATAAGTAGGGGGCACGTTTCGAGCACGGGCCCGCCCCCTGCTTCCATAAATTCGCTGACGTGCTGCTGATTCATCATCTCTCTCGTTTCAACTGTCTTCCGAAAGTATTCATGAAGTTTAAAACAGAATTCGGCGTAATATTGCTGCGACTTACGGATTTGACCTTCATCTAAGAGGGGGACCTCCCAAGCTGTTAGGAAGAAACACTTCGATAATTATCGCATCCGAAAAAATTATTGCCACACTCACACACACATCCACAATAATTATTGCCACACATACACACACACACACACACACACACACACACACACAATACGTTTTATTTCACAAAAATTGTTTGCGCCTCTATATTAACTTGAGTTCTAGCAAAATACAAGGACATATTTACTCTCAGAAAGATCGGTCAATTCCTCCCCCAAGAGGTGTGCGTCATTGTAACGAGACATGGTGTACCTCTTCCTATGTTATGACTTGAAATATGTCTCGGAGGAGGGTACGTATACAGTATCTACTAGCCCAAATGCGCACACACATACGCACACACACCTAGGCCTAACTTAGTCCACGCCTCCCGTTGACAAAACGATTTGCAACGCCGCGCGGGTAGCCCGTAATTGAACACTCGCTCTCCTACAAACTGCCCCATCCTCTAGCAACATGGAAAATGCGCGAGGAGGTAATACAAATCCACAGTGAAATTTCAGATAGTTTATATTGGAGATTATTTGTTCATGAAAGTGACTGCGATTATGCTCTGAAATTTCAGTCTGTTTACGACACCGAATATTACATTGTATTAAGCGCCTGTGTACGCATTACTTTACAGGTGGAAAGGATCGGAAAAGGAAACACGATGATAGTGTAACACACCTTCCACTCAAAAAAAAAAAAAAAAAAAAGAGGTCAACTGGCCAGTAAGTATTACTTAATAAAGACAGTGTACTATGAGGTATTAATATCTTCCGATTTGAACGTAGAATGAATTTTTAATCCGACTATAGAACTTCCATGTAAATTAAAAACTTATTTCCTCTTATTGCCAACCAGACATTAATATACACAATATAATGTGAAGTGTTAATATCTTTTGATTTGGATGTAGAAAGGATTTTTAATTCAATTTTAGAGCTTGAAGTGAATTAAAAACCATATTATCTCTTATTACAGTGCTATCAACCAGACACAGATTACTCAAAGAAACCCCACCTCAGGGAATTGCTTCAACATCCACTGCATACTTGCCCCCAGATGCAGACAACCCCGCGGACAAGCACCCCTCTAACAAACAGTCGCAAATTACTCAAAGATCTCCTGCCTCAGGGGATTGCTTCAACATCCACCACAATCAACCCCCCAGATTTACCTACAGTAACAGCAGGGATGACGCCCACTTCAGGACGGATGTTGAAGTTTGTTAGAAGAAAGACAGCCTTCGACAAGTTCTACATGCAAGAGGAATACAGACTTCCCTTGGTGAGCGATCCAATGTTATTCTTAATTTATGGTCGCAATAGTATACGGGGCTGTTTAGAACGGTGTTTTAAAAACAGAAATTTTTCTGCAAAGATCGCTGGTCTTTTGACCTCAATAATGAAAAAACACTAATCTTTAACGAAGGAACAAACGGAAAATACGCTTATGGGGCTGTGGCTCCCGGCCACGGTTATCAATGCTGGTGAAATTGACGACCTCCTGAATGAATGGGAGGATGCGGTAAATTCTAAGTTCTCTCGAATAGTCAATCAATTAAACGGGAGTGGATGGATAGTGGAAGGCATTGACAACTTGAAACTTTTTTACCATCGCCAGGCGGTAATGGCTGGGTTGCGCGCTCCCATTTATCCTAAAAATAATGTCCGTTGTTGTGTTTTTGTCTTTATTCCCTCGGGAATTGGGAATTCCTGTTATATTCAGTCTCTGGCTGCCTATAGGATGGCTAAGCAAACCCTAAATCCTCGTTGGCCGAATATTGGTCGATCTGTAAATAGAGTCTGCCGTTGCATGCAATATGTTAACTTCCACAAGATTGCCATGCCTATTCAGTGGGAGGACATCTCACGCCTCAAGTTAATGAGTCAACTCTCTATTTACATATATGAAATAGAAAGAAGGGGGGATGGGAAGTATATCATTCAGTTGGAAAAGCGTGGAACGAAAAAATTCCCAACTATTGTCCCCCTCCTACTAATGTGTGGTGACCATATTTGTCTCATTAAAGATTTTCACTGTTTTGTGAAAAGTTTTGCTAGGGCAAATCCTTCCAACCCCCTTTATATCTGCCATAACATCCTATCAGAGCATGCAACAACCAACTGGCAAAAACAGCATGAAGCTACCTGCGACCTGTCAGTGGCGCTGAATTTTCTCGCTCGTGGGATCACAGTAAGATTTAGAAAACCTCATAAGAAGCAAAAGTTTTCTTATAAATGCGTCTTTGACTTAGAATCAGCTTTGAAGAAACCCCCCCCCCCCCCCGGGCTTATGGTGTGGAGACCATACACGAATTAATAGCTTGTTGCTATATCATTATTGACGGTGAAGGAAAAATAGCCTCCTCCAGTTATTATTGTGGGAATAATTGCGTGGATAACTTTCTGTCATATCCTAATGACTGTTGGCCAACGATAAGATCGCAGTGGAAATATTCCCCATTGATATGTCATCCAAGGATGAAAGAACTTTCCAACAGCAGACTGTATGCTAGCTGTGTAAGACGTCGTTCAAACACGACCGCGACAAGCACAGACACCATGACCACGCCAAACCCAAGAATAACTTTATTGGAGGTTACTGCGTGAGTTGTAATTTAGCGTGTCACGAACTTGAAACTCGACTCCCTGTTTTCGCCCGTTTTTGCACACAATTCAAGTTATGACCTGGGTCTTATCCTTAAGGAATTGAAAACTAAAGTCAACATTACAATCATGACGAAGCAAGGGCTTAAAAATCCGCGAATGATCGCCGATAATTTAGTTTTCCTCGACTCTCTAGCCTTTTTAGGATCTTCTTTGGATAGTTTAGCCTCCGAATATTTTAAGGATGGAAGGAAGGCTTGCTTAACAGAGGATAATGTTAAGCGGAATTAGGGATAGTAAACTGCCGGGTGAAGTCATTCAAGGCAAATTACCTTTATGCTATGACTATATAGACAGTCTTGCAAAACTCAAGGAAAAGCATTCGACCCCCAAATCGGCATTTTACAACAAGCTAAAAGCGTGCGATGTATCAGAGGAGGAATATAAACGGTCTCAGCGTGTTTGGAATATAAGCAAATGTAAAACGCTGAAAGATTTTCTTCTCCTTTACCTCGCTGATGACACAGCTTTATTGGGGGATATTCTCACTTGGTGGCACGTTATACTTTATGATAAGTACGGTCTTAATTTACCGCACTATGTTTCACTTCCATCCTATGCCTTTGACAGCTTTCTTAAGATGAGCAAGATTAAGCTAGATCACGTCTATGATGAGGAATTGTATAATCTAATCGGACATAATGTTAGAGGGGGTTTCACTTCTGTGGTTTGTCAATCATTCACTACCAACAACCGTGAAATAAACCCATCATTTAATCCTGATTTCCACAAAAGTTCTTACATCCTTTATTTAGACTTCAACTCCCTGTATGCAACAGTTATGACTAAGAACCTTCCCACTGGTGGAATTCGTAAACTTTCTGATGAAGAAAAGGATCAGTTTTTAGGAAGGGGTATTGGAAATGCTAATACAAACGGGGATAAAGGACAATGGCTCCTCTTCACTATTAAAGCACCTTCAGAAGAAGTTGCTAGAGCCACTGATGAACTGCCGTTATGCTTATCCTATGAGGAAGTTTCTTTTAGAAATCTTTCACCCTACTGTAAAACCGTACAAGAACACGAAGGAGGACGCATGACTGTAAAGTGTAAAAAGGTTATAGCAACCCATCACAGTAAAAATGAATATCTTATTTCCCTCCCTCTTTTACAATTGAATATTGACTTAGGCCTGGAACTAGAGGTTGTGTATTCAATCTATGAATTTAGTCAAAGTGCTTACATGAAGGATTTTATTAAAACTAACATTGAAGTAAGGAGCGCAGCAACCTCATCAATAGAAAAAAAAGCCTTCAAAGCCATGAGTAACTGCATCTTTGGGAAAACTTTACTCAACCCTTTGAAATACGCCAAAAAAAAGTAAAGTTGTCACTAAAGCAGCCACCTACTTCAAGGAAGCCAGAATTCGACACTAAAATCAACCATCCATTTGTCAGAAGACCGTATTATCTGTACTTCCACCCTTCCGCAGGTCGTCATCAATATGCCTAATTACATAGGTTTGGCCATTCTAGAATCGGCCAAGTTTGACTTTTACTACTTCTTTTAAAAGGCTCTCAAGAATGATTATGGTGATAAAAGTCAAACTCCTTTACACTGAAACAGATAGTTTCATTTTTGATCTGGAATTTGACGATCTTAATTCGGAGTTAGCGCAAGAATCCTTGAAATCATACATGGATTTTTCCAACTTCGACGTTGATCACCCGCTTTTTAGTAATGAGAGAAAAGGGGAGCTAGGGCTTTTAGAATCGGAAACAGGGAGGGAGTAACCTAATAACCGAGGGGAAAGCGTTGAACATAAAATGTATTCCCTGCTAGTTAAGAAAAAAGGGTCACATTAGTCGTGCGAAAGGCATACCAGGTCACATGCATACTTCTATAAAGCACGAACAGTATTCCTAAATCCTGGAAGATCATCGTATCAACTATCTCACTGTACGGACAATTAGAAATGTGAGAGGACAGATGAGTACCACTAGAGTAAAAAAGAAGTGTCTCTCGGTATTTGATTCGAAACGTTATCATTTAAGTCCATACAATTCTTACGCATACGGACATCCCGATATTGAAGGGGGGGATGAGGAAATTGCGAGTGTAGCTCGAATCAACAACCTTCTTCCCAAATTACCGAATCCACCTTCAGAACCAATCCCTCATGTTTCTGGAAATTTAAGGAAAAAGAGAGAAAAAAAGGTTACAGTCTATTTTCCACCAACCGTTTGAAATTTTTCGATAATGGAATGACGTAAAACGGGGAGGAGTGAATACAAAATTTACTGCGTATAATTACAGTGTTTGGTTTCCCCCATGTAATGTTTTGCCAGAAAAAATAAAAGGTTGGCACTTTCCACTCAAGGTTTTATTTATTCTGTGGTACTTATATCGTAACATTTTTATGCCGCTCTCAGTTGGCTCGAGGTTTAGTTAAAATGTACAATTGCTTTAAGCCTACATATTTGGACCTTTTTAGAGAGCCAGTATGTATCTTTGTGTCTGGTTTCTCCAACTCGGGTAAATCCTACCTTATAGAAAAATTAATTGTAAAATATGAAAGTAAGTTTACATTATTATGTGCGGCGTGGATCAACATACTTTGAAATCGCATCCAGTAATAGGACCAAAACTATCTCTCTTTGCAAATATTGTAGACCCCAAGAGTGAGATAGATACGGAAGCTGCGCCGTATTTTATTTTATATATCCTTGATGATATATTTCTCGAGGCTGTACAGGACAAAATTGTTGTGTATGTCTTTACTAAAGGGTGTCATAAAAATATCTCGGCTATATTTATTACGCAAAATATGTTTTACAGTGGAAAATACGCTAGAAATATAAGTATACACGCCTCCTATATGCCATTGCTGAGAACAAGGGATATATCGAAAGTCGAGTCATTAGGAAGGCAAATAGTTGGTTCTCCTTTATCAAAGAAATTTGTGAAAGTTTATAAAAAGGCTGTTATGTCTAAACCTTTTTCCCATTTTCTATTTGATTTAAGATTAAATACTCCTAGCGAACTCCAGTTGGGGACAATTATAGCAGGGAGTTCCTCGTGCGTGGTTGTTTTTGGAGACATAAAGAGGAAGATTTTGGAAACAGTATATGAAAACTATTCCCACCCATCAAGTTTGGGAGGTATTAATTCCATTTACAGAGCCGCCAGAGCTTTAGACGGGTGAATTACCATAAATGACATAAAAGACTATTTGAGCACGAAAGATGCCCATACTCTATATACGCTCAAAAGAAAAAAATTCCCTAGACATCAAATGGTATCTCCAGCTCCAAAAGTTATCATCAGCTGGCGATCTCGCCGATATGCGACGTTTATCTAAATTGAATAAGGGCGTAAACTACCTTCTGATTTGCATAGATGATTTCTCCCTTTACCTCAAGATCGTTCATCTTAGAAACAAGAAGGCCCAGACTCTGTTAATAGGCCTAAAAGCAATCCTTTCTCTACCTCAATTTCAGGGTGTTAGTCGGTTTCTTACCGATAGGGGATCAGAATTTTATAATAAACTTACGATCAAGTACCTAAAAGAAGAAAATATAAAACTCTACAGTTTCTCGTATGAAATCAAAGCAGTCATTGCAGAACTTGTTATACATACTCTAAAGCAAAAGATATATAAACATTCAACTCTGAGAAATACTCTCACATATCTTGATGTCCTCCCTGAACTCGTAAAAAGCTATAATAGGTCCCACACAGAGAGTTGGTAGGTGGAGTGTCCCCCCTCGAAGTTCATGGATATAAGAACCTGGAAATCATGAAGCGACAATTTCGGCGAATGTATAAATCAAGCATCTGTACATCGAAACACAATAGTAAGGCGTTAGCAGTAGGACAGACAGTGCGTATTGCAAGTGGGCTCCACCGGTCTGTATTTCATTGTTGGTATAAAATTCAAAATACATTAGAAATATTAAAAATTCGGAGTGTGGACTGGAGACAGGCTCCTTTGACTTATTATCTGGTGGATCTCTCTGATGAAAAAATTGAGTGTTTTTTATAAATCGGAACTAATACCCACAGCCATACCAGAAACTTTCCCTATTGACATTATCAAAAAAAAAGTTACGAAGGGTAAAGTCAAGTATCTCGTGTCGTGGAGGGGTTCCCCCCCCCCCCCGAGATTTAACTCGTGGGTAGATAGTGAAGATGTTGAAAGGCTGATGGGGGAAACTTAGAAATGAAATCGCACATACACAAACATGGGGATTTTCTTCTCTTCTTAAATAACCTCTCACAGAAAAAAAGTGCTGAATTCATTCATTTGCTACAGAGAATGCATCTCAACTGTTTATCAGAGATCTTCGCTAACTTTTTGAAGGAGAATCTAACTCGTGATAGTAAAGCAATAGAAATGGTAAAAAGATATATGGGTGAAATAAGGACGGTAGCTTTGAAAAAGACACCGCTTAAAGAGAAAAGAAAAATCTTATCATCGCTGAGAGGAGGCACCATACTTCCAGTCGTTCTTCCTCTCGCAGCCACCCGGATTTTGGGTTTATTAGGGAAATGAGAAGATAATTTCTGGCTGGTACCGCGAAAGATGGTAGAAGGGTCTAATTACCACCAAGATGCCGGTGAAATAAGTTTTCAAAACACTATACAAAATGTAGAGGAAAATGGATGGGGGTATAAGCAGCATGGTGGAGGGAGTGATAGAGATTTGTTCCAAAATTTAGTCAAAATGATACAAACGATCAAGTGTAAGTTGGAAAAAGAACCAAAGAAAAGGAAGCGAAATGAATTGGGTGAGAAAGGCATGCGTGATCCTCTCCCCCTACCCAAGACACGGGCTTACTCTAATCCCCTTTTGCAGAATATAATTGATGTAAAATTATCCCTCTCCAGCAGAAGGCAAGCCCTCGCTTTCCTTAAATTCTTTGAAGGCCGGAACAATGTCGAGTGGGATGATAGAGGGAACTTGAGGAAGACCATCTACCGTTTAAATTTGATAAACGTGTTTAAGAAATTAATTCATTAAACGGGTGCAATTGAGGAAGAGGACGTGCCTTTTTATAAAACCCTACTAGATACAGTGGGAGTGCCCTATAATTATATAAAGAATGCAAAAGCTCAGATGCAGATGTATGGAATTAAAGGAAAAGGGGGTAGAATAAGCGAGGAACATAAAGAAAACAAAGTAAAAGGTAAACTGTAGTGGGTGCCTTATTAGGAATAAATGCCCACCGGTAAGCCTACGCGAAATACATGTCTTAGCATGTCGTACTCGGAGGGTGTGTAAAGGGGGTGGGGTTTGAGTACTTTAGTTGTAGTCGAAGTTAGTTTAGGTTTCATGATCAGTTTACAACACGATCCCCGCACGATGCAGTCCTCACTGCTAAAACAAAGCATCGCCAACTTTACGGTGCCACATCTAAGAAAGGGGAATGTGTGTTTGGTAGTGGGGAGCAATTCCATTGGCGTTGTATCCTATGGACTTTCGGTACAAACATATAAAGCCTACCCCTACAGTGATATCGTGAACTGTCGAAGAATGCTCTTTAATTTAAACCGATGCATTCGCGAAGACCGTCATCCCGTTGGAAGTGTCATCTTGTGGAAACCATCAAATTTTCCCATCGTGAGTGTGCCATGCGTAGCCACGTTGATAACGCAGTTTAATTACAGCTATTCATACAATAGTAACGCAGATGGAAAACTTCAATCGTATGTGTCTACTTCAAGGGATACATACTTTGCCACGAACTTGCAAAATGATAAAACTGAGGCGCGTGTTTTTAACTTTAAGAGGTGTCTACACGAATTGGAACAGTTTGCTCTGGAGAAGGGTAATGTAAGCGTTAATATCTACACCATCCCCATTGGAATTGGGAGGTCTGGTCGCGCTGATAGTATATGGATGATGCATTATTTTCCAGAGTTGGTGAATTTAGGTAGGAGGCTGGTTGGTAAAGATAAACAAATAATTTTGTTCGCATCGGAAAAATGTCTGCTGCCTCCCGAATTAGAAAACTTGGAAAGGTTTTCCTTTGTTACATCTGAAGATTTTCTGGCTGGCTGTGATATTTAAATGTAATCTACTTATTTTCTTATTTGTTAAAAAGAATCTACTTTATCCAAATAAATTTGCTCACATGTTAAAATTTTTTTTTAATGTGTAAGATCCATCCTTCTGTATTTTTATCTTCGAGTTAAACGTTCTTCTCATTCTTGGAAGGAGAATAATTATGTAATAGGGGTGGTATCTAAATGTACCTTTTTTTCATTTTATTCATGTAAATTTGCTCATATGTTAAGAAAAAAAATACTGTGTAAGGTCCACCCTTTTAAATTTTTATCTTCGATTTAAACGTTCTTCTTATTCTGGAAAGGAGAATAATTTTGTAATAGGAATGGTATTTAAATGTACTTGTTTTCTCATTTTATTCATGTAAATTTGTTCATATGTTAAAAACAAAAATATTACTGTGTAATGTTCACCCTTTTGTATTTTTATCTTCGAGTTGAATGTTCTTCTCATTTACGAATGAGAATAATTATGTAATAGGAGCTTCTTTAATAAAAAATCTTACGTTAATTTGGTTTAAATATCCCCGTCTTATCTTAACTACTTCAGTTGGACGCTATGGCTGGAGAGAGTCATATAGTAACTCTGACATCTCTCGGAAATAAGGATATATTCCCTAAAAATAATGCGGGCAGCTTTACAAACAAGCTACAAAATAGTAAAAAATTAGATCATAATTTGGAGCATGAAGTAGCCCTTGTCAATATCCATTACCTAATGAAATTTATGGGCTTGTTAGTGGTGAACTCGATTCAGGGATAGAAATAATAATAACAAAAGTGCGAATATCCTTAGGTGGGAAACCCACCATAACTTCAGCTACTGAGGAAATTTACAAACCAAGAATAAGTATTCTATCCACTGAGCTGGGTGTATGGTCTCCAGCATTAAAGAAGATTTAACATACGCTTTGAGGAAGATCCTCTCACTCGGATTTTATGAAGAAAATATCCTCACGGCGGGTCTCTTGGAATATGACTATCAAAGAAGGAGGGTGCTATCAAAGTTTACAAAGAGACAGGAAACTGGATAGGCAATTTATCGAAAAGGACCTATTCACGCCATCAAATTAAAATTTGGGAAAAGAATAAGAGCTACATTATGATTCAATTCAGACAAACCTTATCAAATTTTTTAAACAAATCCAGGTAATCCTCTAATCAAAACTCATAATTTGCTCACTCATTTTCCCCTTTCCCCCACATCGTGGGTGGACTTTGTCCTCGTTTAGATCCTATTTCGGGGGTAAAATGATAATATATTCGATACTTTTAGTATGTGGGGCAGTAAAACGAGAGGCTATAATTATGTGTATTACCCTTTTAGGGACAAAGGAATTGTATTCAGTATCCATTCACCTGACCGACCAAGAAGGAAGGGAGATACACTTTCGTGAGGATGCCAGCACAATATGCATCCTTCATATTGGACCAAAGCAGAAAATTATATAAAAGCTGCTACATCCCACAGCAAGCGTTTATTCAAGAGTGTGACACTATGCGAGTTGCCTTTCTTACGCCGTCTCCTGAGGAGTTTAGCATCATATTCGCTAGTTCCCCCATGAAACTCTTGCGTGGAGGGGCTTTAGGTGATATTGAGTTTTTTAGAGCCCCAAGACGTTCCCAGGAAGGGAGTGGGCTTTTCAGTCTATTAGCTGGACTCGCTAAAAGGGTTGGGCTCTATGTGGCAAAGGTGGTCCTGCCCTCAGCCCTTGAATTTGGGCAAAATGTCATGGGGGATTTACAAAAGGGGACAAGAGATTTCAAATCAAGCCTTAAACAGAGAGGGTTGGAGGCGCTTAAATCAACAGGTCGACGTATTGTTACTGGCAAAGGGAAGAAAAGGAAAAATGTCTAAAGAAATGGGAAGAAAAGAGTAAATAAAAAGAAAATCTCATCTCGTAGGAATATAGGATATAAAGACTTTTTAGTGCAATGTGATTTAGTTCTGGTAAATAGGTGTTAGAGTGAAGTCATTCAACATGGCATCGGCGGCACCGAGAATTGCGGGTCTTGTAGGGATTGAGCTCTCAACCGCAAAATACACCGCTGGGGTGGTGGACGCTTTTCCCAGGCCTAATTGTTTACGGGTGGTAGAAGCTTCCGTGGTTGATCGGCAAATGTGTTTTATTCTCCCAACAAATCTTACATCGCGGGGAGCAATCATTGATCGTTATCTCGAATTTCATATCAATGACGTAGAAGGAACACTAATTGATTTAGCCAGTTTGGCTATTGAAATACAATTAAAAGTCACGGCCCCGATGGGAGCATGTTTGGGGATGGTGTAGGTGTTGTATTTGTCAATGCTTTGGAAAATACAATCTTCAAGTCAAGCCAAGTTTATATCGGCGAAAGGCTCGTAGAATCAAATTCCCATTTCAATTACTGGTCTTTCATAAAGTTATTAGCTACTGCAAAGTCTTACACTGTCAAAACAGTCGGACGGGCTGGATATCTTTTCCAAGATTACAAGGGAACATCAATTTCAAACGTTTTACCAGACGATTATTTTACAAAATTGGAAAAAAAAATGGAAAAGGAATGGGTTGCTAAAGGTAAAAGAGAAGGTTTGCGTCTTATTCATCCACTTATGCTTAATGTAGCTTCAGTAGATGAACATTTGATGGATAATATCGACGTTCGTATCAAGTTGGAATTAGCCCCAAATGCGTGGTTCATTAATTCCACCGCACGCACAGAGGAATTTAGATTTCATCTACAAGAAGCCAGGCTCCATATTGATAAAATCATCCCACGGCCTCCGGCTTTACTCGCCCTTCATCAGGCACTTTTAAATCCCAACACTGCGGTGGAAACTGTCTTCAATAAAACACTTTACAGGACATACGTGCTAGCCCCCAATCAGACACAGGCGACGTTGGATTTACCTTTCAATAAGGTTATACCGGAAAAGTTATACCTCACTATTGTTAATATGGAAAGTTTCAATGGTGTTCTGAATAGGAATCCCATTTATTTTGGTCAAAATAATCTTAAGCACATAGGGGTCACACTGAATGGTTCCACTTTGTACGACATAAACTCTCAATTCCCCGAAAATTATTCTCATCTTTACTACGGAACATTAAAATCTTTAGGCTTAATTTATGATCACCTAATTCATTATGATCGCTACGACCGAGGTCGGGCGGTCATCGCGTTTAATTTCAAACCTGAAATGACATTAATGGATACGCTCGAAGTAGAGAAAAATGGGGATTTGAGATTCCATTTAACGTTTGACACGCAAGTCAACGAGAATAGAATTATTTTATTGTTTCGAGAAAACCAGGGAGTGATAACCACCGATCAAACCCGAAATGTATATTGCGATGTCAGGGCATAATCAATAAAAGTTTTCCTACCGCTTTTAAGCGTGCAAAATGTCTGCATTTCAAATGAATGTTTTTAGTGTAAGATTTTTTCCCACTAAATGCTATGTCATTATTCACGCAATGTTATTTTGGATGTATACTTCCTATAATAAAATAAACTAAACTGTAATACATTTTTTATTATCCGTATATGTTAATGTAAGGGAAAGCGAAAGGGCTTAAAACAAATGGACTGAAAGATGAGTACTTTAAATTGAAAAGAGGTGAGTGTGTGTGTGTGGGTGCTTTCTCATAGGCTCAGGAATGTAAATGAGTCATCGCATCAGCTCTCCCAGAGAGAGAGAGAGAGAGAGAGAGAGAGAGAGAGAGAGAGAGAGAGAGAGAGAGAGAGAGAGAGAAAAACGGGTGCATGTGAACTCGTTTGCACACAAGTGCGTGTCTTATGATTGAAAAAAAAAAAGCCTGTGTGGTCGCTAGGCTCAATGATAGTGCCTAGAGGCATAAATCATCAGAGCATCAGCTCTCCCAGACAGAGAGAGAGAGAGAGAGAGAGAGAGAGAGAGAGAGAGAGAGAGAGAGAGAGAGGAACTCGCGCGCCGATACGTACTCAGTGACCCCATACTGCAAACGTACCCTCTCAACCGACGGAGGCGTTTGTTGGTAAACATAACCTCATGTTTAAATTCCCAAACTGAGTTGCTGAGGCAGACCCATAACTGAGCACTCCAGACGGCCTCGTCTCAAAAGCGAGCAAACCTGACAACGTGAGCAAATCTGACAACATGAGCAATCGTGACAAGGTGAGCAAACGTGACAACCCCCCCCCCCCCCCCATGTGAGCAGCTGAAGCTCAAGTATAAAAAATAAATAAAGAAATAATAATTTCATTAATAGTATAAGATAAAAATAGAGGGTGATTGCTGTTCCACAGTTCCCATAGTCGAGCCACCACTGTATATCAGTTAAGGAAAAAAAAAGAAAATTATTGGGGAAAAAAAAACATTTTCGTTTATTTTCCACAATATATATATATTTTTTTTTTCTTTGTAGGATTCTAATGTATGTATCAATATATTAATTGCTCTGTGTTCAGTATATCTTAAGTATTCATGTTGTGCCATGATACTTATCTATCTATCTCTCTATCTGCCATATATATATATATATATATATATATATATATATATATATATATATATATATATATATATATATATATATATATATATATATATATATATATATGTATATATATATATATATATATATATATATATATATATATATATATATATATATATATATATATATATATATATATGTGTGTATGTATATATATATATATATATATATATATATATATATATATATATATATATATATATATATATATATATATATACATATGTATATATTCAAGAACCAAATTAGTGATGTGTAAACATTTATTTTGTAATTTCTAAAAACGGTAAAAAATTTATAGATATTCTCTTATGTTATGCTTTATTTGTATTTTCCATCCCACAAAGAAAAAATAAATTCCATTATCTTTTTTTTTTTTGTTATAAAAGGCTTTTTACGAAATTAGAAAATATCTATTTTAAGGGAGTTTAACTTTCTACAGCAAATACTGCCGCATCCATCCTCCATAATAACTCAGATTAACAAAAAGGAATTTGAAATACCATATGTGCCTAAAACTCAAACCTTTTTCTATCGACAGTGATATTATTAAGAAGAAGGCATGACAGAGCTACCCTCTCACCACCAAAAAAAAAAAAAAAAAAAAAAAAAAAAAGTTTATCCGTCATGTATTTTGATTTGCGTCTCAAATCATGAAATATGCTTGTAAACGGAAATAGATGGTAGATAGATGAGAAAAGTAATGAGTGATAAAAACAGTCACAATTTTACCAAGGAAGGAAGTTAGCAAGAAAAATATAAACGATCTTTTGCAATAACCTTTTAGATTCCCTTCTTTGTATTGTTCTGTATCATACATTTTTTTTTTATTTTACATTATCTTAGTTTTTTTCGCCATGAGCTGTGTTGGTGCCTTCAATTACGGGATGCTGGTGCGTTTTAAGAGCATCCTATGGGAGATGAATATGGAATTGTAGAAAAGCTTAGCGTGATGGCTGCTTGGTCGCGTGGTCGCTTCCTGCTCTAGGATATGCCATCATTTTCTTGTTAAGTGAGGTCCAGAGTCTTTGTTAATATTTTACTTTTTATTAATAAAAACTTGATGTAGATTTCCATATATTACGCTTTATCATAGCAAATGAATTAGGATGTAATTATTTTATCATAGAAAAAGAAAATGATGCTACACATGTTTTACCATAAAATAAAAGATGTTATACGCGTTTTATCATCGAATAAATCATAATATACTGAATTTATTATTAAAAGCATTATGTTGTACTTGTTTTATCATTAAAAAAATATGCTATATTCATTATATCATAGACAAAAATTATGCTATAGTTATATATCATAGAAGACAATTTTATCATGAAAAATATGCTATACTCGTTTTATCATTTAATGAATTCCTATTATAGTTGCTTTATCATAGATAGAATTTTACTATACTCACTTTATCATAGAAGGACATTATGCCTTCTTGTCTTATTATAGAAATTATGTTTTACTTTTTTATCATAAAAGATAGGCTATACTCGTACTTAAAAAATTAGAGTATTATAAAGAAAATGTAAAAATGTACAATTTTTTTATTTTTTATGAAAATTGATTCCTTGCTGAATTGGAACATAACATCTCTTTTCTGGTTAAAATGATGGTTTTATATCTTTTCCTCCACGTCTTGAATATTTTTAAATCTTATTTCGAATTTCTCTCCTTGTTCGAACCCATAAAATCTTCTTTCTCACATCCTTGCCTTTTTAGAAAGTTGATTTTCTTTTCTAGAAGCGTGATGGAAACTGGGCGAACTTTTCCTCCCCGGGATAGATTGAAGACCTGACTTCAATAACAGACCCTTTTACTCCCCCCCCCCCTTTTTTTGTTTGGTTGTTGAAACATTTTATATCTTTTCATCTCGCCGAGAAATCTGTTTCCAAAAGCCTCTTCGATTGGAGGGTTGGGATTGTTATCTAATAACTGATCTCAATGTGACTTGTTATTGTGTCTCTTGACGTCATCAAAAATAGAAATAATCATTAATGCTAATGAAATCTAACACATATATACATTTGATTTATTTTTCTGTAATAAACTTTCATTTCAATTAATAAAAGGATCTAACAGAGAGAGAGAGAGAGAGAGAGAGAGAGAGAGAGAGAGAGAGAGAGAGAGAGAGAGAGAGAGAGAGAGAGAGAGAGAGAGAGAGAGAGAGAGAGAGAGTAATTTTATTAAATTGCTTTAAAGTCATAAACAAATTGTCTTACTTATCTTGTTACCTAAAATTCCATTTACGTCCTCCATCCTAAGTTAAACAGCTTATGATTATGTTGCTTTCATCACAAAAATTATTGTCATGCTTTGTAAATTTATTAATGTCCTTTTTAATAATGTCATTTGTCCCACTGTCATTCTCAAAGCTATTATTACAATGTGGGGACTATCAAAATAAAACTAGTTAATATACATTGATTTTTCCTTTCTTTCATCAGGATTTTTCTAATACGACAATTTTTTCTTATATAATGTTTAGACTATTTATGAAATATTCACTCGTCAATAGCTTTAAAGGCTTAAAGGCTACCCATGAATAACAGAGGCATGGGACAGTGATATTACCTAAGCTTGTAGGACAATGACCTAGAGAACGACCATATATACATATGATCAGCGCCCAATCTCCCTCTCCACCTAAGCTAGGACCTGTAAGGGTCAAACAATGGCTACTTATGACTCAGCAGGTAGACCTATATGATCCACCAAACCCTCAATCCTTAGCACACATGGATGGTGAGGTTGCAGACAATATAAGAAACTAACGGATTTGAACGTGACTCAAACCTCAGTAAGGCAGACCGCCAGGCAGGGATATTTCAAATAGGCCACTACAGTCCTAAATGCGCCAAATGTATACATGAAAAGGTTGACCGTCAAGAAAATTTCTTTTCTTTATCATCTCCAAAATTATTCTCCCTTATTTCATGTTATCCTTTTACATAACTATCTTTCTTTTGGTATGCTGGTACAGTTCTCTAAAAAGAATGATTGTTTTTTTTCTACTTATAAAGATTGGGAAATTTAGAAGGAATTTAGAGAGATATTTTGCTGTTGACCTTTATTTAGTGTAGATCATAGGATTTTGCTTTGCAATCATCTCGTACAATGACTGTGCTTTATTCATGTAGTTGGATGGTTAGCCATATTTAGATATTAGTAGAAAAACAGTTATCGATTAGGATTTAATCTCATTTGGCTTAAGCGCAATCCAGGTTAAAGTAATCTGCGTGTACCAAATTTACTTTGCTAGCAAACTGTAGTATCAACAATCTCATGAGATAAACTCTATTTCCATTTTCATACACTTGAATGAAAATGTTCATATAGATAAATTATCTTCTTCTAAATGAAACCGATATATGATTGTTTCCAAGTGAACAAGAACTATCTCCAAATGTCGATATTCTAAATAGTTTGTGTTAACGCGATAATTAAGGTAATTCACAGCTATTGTCTTTATCTGTAAAATTGAAATTGTAAGTCATAGAATGTCAAAATGAAAGAGTACTTTGGTCATAAGAACAAATACTATATACTGTATAAAAGTTTCAATACATAGTTTATAACGACTACGAGATAGAGAATTTATTTCAAAAGTTCCTAAATATCTAAATGATTCCACCTCATTAATCTTTTCTTCTTCCAATGATATTTCATCTTCCATTGCATATTCCATTCTCCTCATCTTCGTCTTTCTTCTAAGAGTATTTTCAAAAGCTAAGGTTTTATTTTCAAATGTATTTTTTCAACATCTCTTTTCACCTAATAAGAAAAAAACATATCCAAGTATTAAGCGTTCTATGAATATAAAACTTATAACTAATTGATTATCGTGACATCCTTTTGAAGTTATGGAAAATCATACGAAAATTCCCAGTAGGAGAGATAACCATCTAACCGTCTACCAAAAACGATGTAGATTTCCCTTTTCACCTTTTCCCGCGAGTGAGGGAAGGGTATTATGGCTGACAGTGCACGGAACAGTGTAATCTGATGCGGAATATAAGCTGAGACTTTGGCTGCAACTCCTTACAAAGTTCTTCATCAACTCGCTTGATTAACCTTAATATTCTCTCTACTTGCAGTTGCAATTTACCTCTGTCGACGATGTCAGTATGAATGGTAAATCGAAAGTGGAAAATACCATCAGCGTCTCACTATTCCGTTTTGGTGCAAGGAAATAGAAACGTATTTCTGAGTCCTATCGCAAGATAGTATAATTCATAGAATGACTGAATTTACTTCGTTGATATACCTATCAATGCAGTTTCTTGGGGTTCATATCCTCCTTCCTTTGAACATATCGTACAATTTGTCGACGGTGCATCACACATGTTTCGCACACAATTTCACATTGTAGCGGTATTTTCTTTATTGTTTTATATCTTGCTCTACATCTGTGTGTACAGAACCGGTCTTATTATTATTATTATTATTATTATTATTATTATTATTATTATTATTATTACTAGCCAAGATACAACCCTAATTGGAAAAGTAAAATGCTATAAGCCCCAGGGCTCCAACAGGGAAAAATAGCCCAGTGAGGAATGGAAATTAGGAAATAAATAAATGAGGAGAAAAAATTCACACTAAATCATTCTAAAAACAGTAACAACGTCAAAACAGATATGTCATATATAAACTATAAAAAGACTTCTGTCAGCCTGTTCAACATAAAAACATTTGCTGCAACTTTGAACTTTTGAAGTTCTACTGATTCAACTACCCGATTAGTAAGATCATTCCATAACCTGGTCACAGCTGGAATAAAACTTATAGAATACTGTGTAGTATTGAGCCTCATGATGGAGAAGGCCTGGCTATTGGAATTAACTGCCAGCCTAGTATTAAGAACAGGATGGAATTGTTCAGGAAGACATGAAAGTAAAGGATGGTCAGAATTATGAAAAATCTTATGCAACATACATAATGAACTAATTGAACGACGATGCCAAAGATTAATATCTAGATCAGGAATAAGAAATTTGATAGACCGTAAGTTTCTGTCCAACAAACTAAGATAAGAATCAGCAGCTGAAGACTGGACAGGAGAACAACATTGAAAACAAGGTGGAATGAAAGAATTAAAACACTTCTTCAGAATAGATTGATCACCAAAAATCTTGAAAGACTTTCTCAATAAGCCAATTTTTTGTGCAATTGAAGAAGACACAGACCTAATGTGTATCTCAAATGTAAATTTGCTGTTGAGAATCACACCTAAAATTTTAAAAGAGTCATACATAGTTAAAGAAACATTATCAATACTAAGATCTGGATGTTGATGAGCCACTGTATTTAACCTGCCTACAATCATACTTTGAGTTTTCTTAGGTTTAAATTTCTTACCCCCTAATTTGCACCATGCACTAATTTTAGCTAGATCCCTATTAAGGGATTCAGCAACCCTAGATCTACATTCAGGGAATGGAATTGATGCAAAGAGAGTAGCATCCTCTGCATATGCAACAAGCTTGTTTTCTAGGCCAAACCACAGGTCATGTGTATATAGTATGAAAAGTAATGGGCCAAGAACACTACCCTATGGAACACATTCCTATCCTCACTATGGTGCCCGTCAACAACAACTCTTTGAGATCTATTACTTAAAAGATCAATAATAATGCTAAGAAACGACCTACCCACTCCCAACTGTTTGAGTTTGAAAACAAAGGCCTCATGATTACCACAGTCAAAGGCAGCACTAAAATCAAGGCCAATCATACAAACTTCCTGACCACAATCAAGGGATTTATGTACAGCATTGGAGATTGTAAGAAGGGCATCACATGCTCCAAGGCCTTTAGGAAAACCAAATTGCAAACTAGGGAATAGATGATTACCTTCAGCCTATCTATTCTTTAATTGACCTGTTTGAGTTTTTATTACCTTCTTCCATTGATACAGATGCATTCACCTCGCCTCTCAGTGATCACCTAACTGGTGAGGCACCAGTTAGGTGATAACTGAGAGGCAAGGTGAATTGGAGGTGACCGCCAGCTTGTCCACCTCCCTCCCACCTTTGCCTTAACTGCTGTGTCTTACTGTTTGATGATGATGCCCTCAGACACTGACTCTACTCTCAGCACTATGTCCCTAAAAATACCGTCCTTCGCCAGCGAAGAAGCTTTCCTCTGGTTCCAGCGTACTGAAGTCCAGTTTCACATCAAGGGGCGGACTCATTCAAGCACCTAAGCAGATTATGTCTCACGGCAATCCTTGAGGACATTTACCCAGAAATCTCCAATTGGCTCTGCTAGCAAGGGGACACCCGAATTACATACCACGTCCTCAAATCATACTTCCTAGAGCAGTACTCACCACCGCAATCCATCTGCATAGCGAAACTTTTTCAGCTTCGCGTGGCTGATGTCACATTGCCTCTCACATTTCCACTCTTTGTTGATGTCACTCACTGTAGATTAGTCAGCTCGGATTTGTTCTCTTTGACATCTTTCCAACACTCCCCCTCCGACATTACTCTCCCTATCAACGTACCCATGGATGCATACGCCCACCTCCTTATGGTGTACCTGGAAGTTTTTCTCCCGGAACTTCGTCAAACACCCACGGCTCCCAGGAAATATGGTATTTATCACCATATCAAGATGACGGTGACCCCAGTGTTCGCCAGATTCAGGCATCTGGCACCAAATCATTTCGCAGCTGCTAAACAAACGTTTGCCAAAATGGAAGAAATAATCCTTTGCCCAAACGCCTCAAGCCAATGGTCGTCACTCTTACAGATCATCCTGAAAAAAGATGGCTCTCTGCGTCCGTTTGGGGATTACAGACGCTTGAACATGCAGACAGAACCGATTAACTACCCCCTCACAAAAATAACTGACTTATCCTCCAGCTTGCACAAAGTGAAGGTTTCTTCCACACTTGACCTCCTGAAGGGGTATTATCAGGAGCCCATGAACCAAGAAGACATTTCCAAGACTGCCACCACCACTTTCTTTGGTACATACACCTCCAATTACTCCTCTTTTGGCCTTCATAATGGTGGGGCTACTTTTCAATGCCTCATGATGGCATCTTAGGGGACCTCCCCTTCTGTGTACGTTACGTGGAATGCCATAGTTGTGTTCTCTTTCTCAAAAGAAGAACACCTCAGTTACCTTCACATTATGCTCGACCGCCTACAACGGAATGGCATTGTTCTCCTTTATGATAAGTGTACATTTAGCATCAACAAGTATCATTCTTCTGGCACCGGATAACTAATGATGGAGCCCACCTCCTCCTTGAGAAGGTAGCAGGCCGTTCAGAACTTCCTCCCGACCATCAAAGCACATCTAGAATTCTTGGGCATGAACAACTCATTACCATTTCCTGCCAGCCTTCGCTGCCTCTTTTATCAACCTCTATGGCTCCCTCAAGGACAAGCCAAAAGACCTGAAGTGGGGTCCCTTTCAAGAAGCGGCCTTTTGTAAAGCAAAGAATAACCTATCAATTACTACCGCTCTCACTTTTTCTGTGCCAAATGCACGTTTCCCTATCTCAACCGATGCCAGCGTTATTGCTGTTGGTACAGTACTCAGGTGGTCAACAGATGGCCCCATAGATTAGCCTTCTGTAGAAATCTGTCAAAGGAGAAATCCGCTACTTTTCCTTCGACCGTGAATTGCTGGTGGTGCTTCTGGCTCTCTGTGATTTTTGCATGCCTTCACTCGACAGTCCGACAGCTGGTCCGCCTATCAACACCGACATCTCTTTGCATGGGCTGAATACAACATTACTCTTCTACACGTCCCTGAGAAAATGAATCCCTCTGCTGATGCCCTGTCAAGAAACAAATAGATCCCCTATCTGCTGAGATTGAATTACAATGCCTTGGCACAAGTCAAACAAAAAGATCCACAGTACCAAGCATGTAGGACAATATGCACATCCCTCCATGGAGAAGACGTCCCCGTCAACGAATCGAACGCCACCTTCCTCTGTGACGGCAGTACTGGTAGACCTAGACAGTGGATACCTGCTCCTATGCACCAAGAGGTGTTTGACTTCATTCATGGCCTTTTACATCCCTCTTGTCATTCTACTTCACAGCTACTGAAAGCGAACTTCATTTAGCATAGCATTACTAAGGAAGCTAATGATTGGGTTCGTGCCTGTACTTCATGCAAAACTTCAAAACTACTTCAACACTCGGATTCAAGAGTGTATACCTTTCCTCAACCTCACAGTCATTTTGCCCACATTCATGTCGCTGTTGTAGGTACCCTAACCACATTACAAGGACTTTGTTACCTTTTTACCATCATCGACCGCTCTACTGGATTGGCCTGAAGTCCTTCCCATGGAAACTAACATCTGCCAGGTGTTCATCTGCCTTACCCTTAGGAGGTATAACGAGATTTTGTATCCCTGAGCATATTTCTTCTGACATGGTTACAACTTTCACCTCTCAATTGTGGACATCATTAGTGAATCTTTTAGGAAGCACTCTACATCAGACAACCGCCTCCAACCCTGTTGCCAATGGATTGGTTGTATGTTTCCATCATACTCTCAAAGAGGCTTTGATGTCCCATTGCAAGGACTCCAACTGGTTTACCCAGCTTCCCTAGGTCCTCCTAGGACTAAGGGCGACTCCTAAAGATCGCCTGGATTGTTTTGCAGCTGAATTGGAGTAGAACAACCCATTGGTCATCCTTGCCAAATCTTATTCTATCTGCAACATACTTCAACAATCTCCAGCGCCTACGTCATGTTGAGGAAAAATCTACTCCCTGCTGTCAGACTAACAAGCCCCCACCTAAGCAACACTTATCGACAGATCTGCACATGGCAAACCACATTTTCCTTAACAACGACACTAGCAAGCCACTTCTAAAGCCCTCTTACAAATACCCTTTACTCGTGATCTGCCGTATACTGAAAGCATTCTTATTCAACAAGCATAGCAATCATGACTGGATCTCCAGTGGTCACCTAAAATCTGCATAACTCCTGCCAGATATCTTGCCTACAGTACGCCTGTCAAGAGCAGGGTGCCCTATTTCACATGAATGGCATTTTGAGAGAGTAGGGGGTTGGGGACTATGTACCGTACGTGATCTACACACACTCGTTTTTTGAAACTGTATTTTCTTTTATTGTAGTATATCTCGGTTTATGCCTCTCTGTTAAGTAAACCAGGTTAAGCCTGTCTATGCTTGAATTTTTCTGACCTTCTTTAACTGAAACAGTTGCATTCACCTCGCCTCTCAGTTTTCACCTAACTAGTGCCTCGTATAATGGCAAATCTTTCAAACTATCTGCCAGTACCACCAACTGCTGGTTTGTTCGACATTCAGTAGATTAAGATGCTTGCAGCGTGCTTGTTCGAAGTGTCTTCTGTATGGCAAGCATACAGATCCCCTCGTGTCTCTCTTAATGTTTTGTCACAGCTTCTGTAGTGAATGGGTGTGACATCGTTATCTGATTGGACAAAGTAAAGCAACCACTTGATCATGGTGTGTATGGTATAGTAAGTATGTTTCAATTGCAGCAAGTGTTGGCCAAATAGTTGAAGGAGCTTGTTAGGTAATGACCCTGGTTAAACAGGCGAATATAGATTCATTCAAGAAAAGAAAACCAACTGCAGAATTTGCCTGCACGTTTTCCATAAGAGAAAGTTATAAGAATGGATTAGCGATAATATCCCCCACTACTATTGTCCCCGTTACTGTTAACACCAGTTCGATGATACTTGATAAGGTTCTAGTAAAGAAGGAGATAGAAGAAAAACGAAATGACAAATAGAATGATGGCCATCAATTCATTAGTGCAGAAACAGAAGTGCGTTAAAAGCCACTTAAACTTGGTAGGTAAAGACATTATTGATGTTATGATAGAAAACATGCAATTTTGTAAAAAAAAAAACTCGAGGTATTGAAATAACATTGATACAGCAGTAAACTTATTTGTATGTTTTTTTTTTCTTTTTTTTTTCTCAATAAGTGTCATATACAAGTCCATGCATATCATGAAGTAAACACTTTTGTAGAAAATATACTCTATATTCTCAGTTTCTATGCTAGTTCACACATATGCCATATTATGCTGTTTATTCGAATACATTATGCCGTACTGGACGTAGATTCTGCACATTGTATCTCACTGTGATTAAAAGTTTCATAACATTGTTACTTTACATCAGTGGTGCTCAACTTTCTACAACCCATGGACCCGTCATCCCCTAGTTTTCTTTTGTGGACCCCCTCACTGGAAGGGTTAGGAAAAGATCAGCATTATTTTCTAATGTTGCTTTTCTTATGCTAATATGAGAAAAATCGTTTGTGGGATTTTAATTATTTGCTTCTTTCATTAAAGGTTCTCCACATTGTTCCTGGGGGACAATAGCTCAGGCAATGTTCATCAATAATTTCAAAGTTTTATTTCCTTATTCAATCATTTTTAATCGAATCTTTTTTTTATTAAATAGACTTATGAAAAAATTTCCCATAATTATGCATTATACATGATAATAAAATGCACCAATTGTTACAAAACTGCAATGGGAATAAAGAGAAAAAATGACTGTTTCAAGTTTCTTAGTACGCAGAGATGTTTTATTTGCCTTCTGAAGTTTCAGAGTATATTTATTTCAGTAAAACTCCCCTTTGCTAAACTATTTCGAAGAAATCAAATTTCTTTCCTTCAAGTAATATTTTACGTAAATATTAAATCTATCTAAGAAAGAACACGCATTCCTGCATTTCACTTTCCATATCTTTCTTTAAAGACTCGAAGGTTTTACCATGTTTCGTTTATTTCCAACCCTGTCCTTTTACCAATAAATGTCATAAATATAGAGCAGTAGAAATAATAACAGAAGTCATGCATTATTTTATTGTTTAAGAAAAATAGTTTTAATGTTTTTATTCACCATTTAGCTAGAAGCAACTATATATATATATATATATTTTTTTTCGCTGAGGTGTAATCTAATTGAATATACTATTCTAGTAGTAGGCAAAGACTAAATGGATAAGTTCATTTCCAATACGAAGTCAAAAGTTTTCCAACGACATCAGTAATGTGGAGGCATGATGGTTATATCCTTGAGTTCGTTAGCATTTTATGGTTTTTAAACAAACTTGTTCTGGATAAGAATGCATACATGGAAAGAAAGACAATGAATATAATAAAGAATAGGGAAAACTTGTATAACCCCAGAGAGAGAGAGAGAGAGAGAGAGTGAGAGAGAGAGAGAGAGAGAGAGAGAGAGAGAGAGAGAGAGAGAGAGAGAGAGATGAAAACGAACAATTAACTCGGAAGATAAAAAGCTCGTTATTACAGCAAATTAATACCACGTAAAGACAAGTTCACTAGTGGATGACGTTTTCGAGAATTGATGACAAAACTTGACAAAATTAATTGGGTCTATAAGAATGAGCACATCCGACAATCGGATTATTAGAATAATGGAAATGAAGCAATGGGTTCGTGTCCTAATTAGTTTCTAGGATGATACTATCATTTTTCGAGAAACGATAGATATATATGGGAGTTATAACAACAATGACCACTACTAGGAGTTTGGTATTTGATAACTTTTTTGTAATACATGGAGACGCACAAAAAAAAAGAGATTTTATATATATATATATATATATATATATATATATATATATATATATATATATATATATATATATATATATATATATATATATATATATATATATATATATATATATATATATATGTATATATATATATGACAGCAGGCCGGGAGGAAAAAGGAAATGAAGATTGGACAAGCGCTTTCGTGTTATTATTACACCTCTTCATGGTCTTATGGTTTAAAAATACAATTAGAATACAAAAAAACCTCTGTGATGACGTAAAACAGAAAAAAATGAGCAAATTACAAATTACTTAAAAGTTAGTTGTTTAAAAATGTTGTTTACAAGAAATTCATCCAGTTTGTACATACCTGAACTGGTGTTAAGCAGATCTTCGAAATTTTTCTTAATTAAAACTGTTTCAATGATATTTCTTTTAACAAAATCTTTGCAAAATATAAGTTCTTTAGCAGCTTTCCAATTAATAGCGTGGTTGCACTCATTCATATGCTGAAAAAGACTGCTGGCAATGTTTTCCGTTCTTACATTATATTTATGCTGTTTTATTCAAGTTTCTAGTGCTTTGCCACTTTGACCGATATATCGTTTATTACACTGATTGCATGGAATTTCATATATACATCCATTAATCTGTTTCGGGGAATTTTTATCAATATATTCTTGAGTGTGTTGTTTCTAAAAATTACATTAATTCCAAAAGGTTTTAAAATTCCAGGTAGAGGTACAAACTGTTTGAAAAAAAGTAAAACAAGGAGGTTATTCACATTAAAATCTTCGTTGTTAACAAAGCCATAAAAAGTTTTCTTTGCCTTTTGACAGGCTTTGTTTATGAAATGTGATGGATACTTTAAAATAGATGCTATTTCATGAATTTTCCCAAGTTCAGCTTCAAGGAGATCAGGGCAACTTACCCGCAGTGCCCGTAAAAACATGGATGAAAAAAACCATCATTTTGGTTGATGGGTGATGATTAGAATAGAAATGTATGTACGAATTAACATTCGTAAGTTTTCTATATACAGTAAATTTAAGAGACCTTTCTTGTCTAAATACTAGAACATCTAAAAAGGGAAGCTTGTTATCGAATTCTATCTCCAATGAAAACTCAATAGATGGTACCAGAGTGTTTAAGGCTGTTAGAAAAGCTTTTTCATCCTTATCAATGGGCAAAGCACAAAAAATATCATCAACATATCTGACCCAGAAGATACCTGCAGGTAGAATCCTAGGTAGGTACTTGGTCTCAAAAAATTCCATGTAAATATTGGTTAACAAAGGAGAGAGAGGATTGCTCATTGCCATACCAAATTTCTGTTCAAAGAATTTACCATTAAAAGTAAACCTACATCCTTTTATGCACAATTTTAAAAGTTTAAGAATAGAGTCAGTATCCACAGTAAACGTATGTTTGACGAGTTCGTCTTTAAAAAACTCTAACAATTCATCCACAGGAACTTTCGTAAAAAGTGATTTTACATCAAAGCTTATTAACTTAAAATTATAGTTAAAATCAAACCTCCTTAACCTAAAAATAAAGTCCCAAGAATAGGTGACAGCTCATTTACCAGCCATTTAGATAGTTTGTAAGAACAAGATCCCACGGAACTTATGATGGGTCTAGCAGGAAAGTTTCTTTGTGAGTTTTGATTACGCCATATAAATATGGTAGCGAGGGACACGTTGTGATGAATTTGGGTATCAACTGCTTATGATTAGAAAGTACACTCTTAATAGTTTTATTAAATGAAGCATTGTCTCTATCTAATGGACTATTACGTAATTTTATATAGGTCTGTTGATCATTTAGTAACTCATACATTTTTTTATCATAATCAATTTTGTTCATTATAAATAAGGAATTTGATTTGTCTGCTTTGGTTATGTGTAGATCCTTATCTCTCTTAAGTTTTTCATAAGATATCAGGAACCTCTTTGGGATATTAGAGGGTTCAGCACAACTAGCAATACCATATACAATACCCTTACATATGCTGATCTTATCTATAGGGATGTTATTATATTTTTCAAGTTTACAAAAATCATTTCCAATTTCAAGCCAATCCACATTTTCTTTGACAGCGAAATTCATACCGTAACCTAAAGCAACTAATGTGGTGTTATCTAAGGGTTTGTCGGAAATGTTGCAAATGAAGTCATTATTTGCATTAGTTGTCCATTTGCTATGTTGTATTAGTCTATTTATTTTATGTCTATGCTTCCTTTCCGTCTTTTTAATATGTGATCTTAATTTATTATAACAAAAATCAAAAACAACATTTACAAAGTTTTCTGGTATTGCATTTAACAAAATTCGTTCTCTCCCTCGTGATTCTTGAAAAGCAGCTGTCTCCTCGATCTTTGCTAGTTCTATATGTTTCTTGAGTATAAGGCGGTGGTAATCCTCGAAGGGGACGGAGACAATCAGTTCAACCTCCTATTCGTCAATGACCTCTGAATCACGTGCTCTTCCATACAGGTTCTTAAAAAGCGATGTTGTAGTTTAACACGGTGTGCTCGTAGTAAACAGGATAAAAACGTCGTCACAAGAGGCATCAAAGCTGGGAATAGTTCTCCAAATGAGGAGAATGGATTGATAGCTCAGTCGGTAGGGTCCCTGCCAGCATGGTTTCCAGCCGTACAGGTGGTGGTTCGAATCCCCACCCGGCCAGAAGCTGTTACCATAAAAAGGAATTCCAAGTGGATATATATTCCCAGGATAGCATTCGGTATTAAATGCCATTCGTGGGTGATATTTACATTAATTAAAATCACGTGTGCTTGTGATATATGTTCATTAAAATAAGCACGTGTTGCAAACTCACGATTCAGCTATCATGGTGGAGATGGGTTTATTTCGAGTCTATGAACAGACTCCTGAATTCGACAGGAATATGTAGGGGGACTTGTCATAAACTTTAAGTCTCTCTTGATAGCTCAGTCGGTAGGGTCCCTGCCATCATGGTTTCCAGCCGTACAGGTGGTGGTTCGAATCCCCACCCGGCCAGAAGCTGTAACCATAAAAATGAATTCCAAGTGGATATATATTCCCAAGATAGAATTCGGTATTAAATGCCATTCGTGGGTGATGTTTACATTAATTAAAATCACGTGTGCTTGTGATATATGTTCATTAAAATAACCACGTGTTGCAAACTCACGATTCAGCTATCATGGTGGAGATGGGTTTATTTCAAGTCTATGAACAGATTCCTGAATTCGACAGGAATATGTAGGGGGACTTGTCATAAACTTTTCGTCTCTCTTGATAGCTCAGTCGGTAGGGTCCCTGGCAGCATGGTTTCCAGCCGTACAGGTGGTGGTTCGAATCCCCACCCGGCCAGAAGCTGTTACCATAAAAATGAATTCCAAGTGGATATATATTCCCAAGATAGAATTCGGTATTAAATGCCATTCGTGGGTGATATTTACATTAATTAAAATCACGTGTGCTTGTGATATATGTTCATTAAAATAACCACGTGTTGCAAACTCACGATTCAGCTATCATGGTGGAGATGGGTTTATTTCAAGTCTATGAACAGATTCCTGAATTCGACAGGAATAAGTAGGGGGACTTGTCATAAACTTTTCGTCTCTCTTGATAGCTCAGTCGGTAAGGTCCCTGCCAGCATGGTTTCCAGCAGTAGAGGTGGTGGTTCGAATCACCACCCGGCCAGAAGCTGTTACCATAAAAATGAATTCCAAGTGGATATATATTCCCAAGATAGAATTCGGTATTAAATGCCATTTGTGGGTGATATTTACATTAATTAAAATCACGTGGGCTTGTGATATATGTTCATTAAAATAACCACGTGTTGCAAACTCACGATTCAGCTCTCATGGTGGAGATGGGTTTATTTCAAGTCTATGAACAGATTCCTGAATACGACAGGAATATGTAGGGGGGCTTGTCATAAACTTTTAGTCTCTCTTGATAGCTCAGTCGGTAGGGTCCCTGCCAACATGGTTTCCAGCCGTACAGGTGGTGGTTCGAATCCCCACCCGGCCAGAAGCTGTTACCTTAAAAATGAATTCCAAGTGGATATATATTCCCAAGATAGAATTCGGTATTAAATGCCATTCGTTGGTGATATTTACATTTATTGAAATCACGTGTGCTTGTGATATATGTTCATTAAAATAACCACGTGTTGTAAACTCACAATTCAGCTATCATGGTGGAGATGGGTTTATTTCAAGTCTATGAACAGATTCCTGAATTCGACAGGAATATGTAGGGGGACTTGTCATAAACTTTTAGTCTCTCTTGATAGCTCAGTCGGTAGGGTCCCTGCCAGCATGGTTTCCAGCCGTACAGGTGGTGGTTCGAATCCCCACCCGGCCAGAAGCTGTTACCATAAAAATGAAATCCAAGTGGATATATATTCCCAAGATAGAATTCGGTATTAAATGCCATTCGTGGGTGATATTTACATTAATTAAAATCACGTGTGCTTGTGATATATGTTCATTAAAATAACCACGTGTTGCAAACTCACGATTCAGCTAACATGGTGGAGAGGGGTTTATTTCAAGTCTATGAACAGATTCCTGAATTAGACAGGAATATGTAGGGGGACTTGTCATATACTTTTAGTCTCTCTTGATAGCTCAGTCGGTAGGGTCCCTGCCAGCATGGTTTCCAGCCGTACAGGTGGTGGTTCGAATCCCGACCCGGCCAGGAGCTGTTACCATTAAAATGAATCCCAAGTGGATATATATTCCCAAGATAGAATTCGGTATTAAATGCCATTCGTGGGTGTATATATATATATATATATATATATTATATATATATATATATATATATATATATATATATATATATATATATATATATATATATATATATATATATATATATATATATATATATATATATATATATATATATATATATATATATATATATATATATATATATATATATATATATATATATATATATATATATATATATATATATATATATATATATATATATATATATATATATATATATATATATATATATATATATATATATATATATATATATATATATATATATATATACATATATATATATATATATATATATATATATATATATATATATATATACTGTATATATAAATATATATATATATATATATATATATATATATATATATATATATATAATATATATATATATATATATATATATATATATATATATATATATATATATATAAATATATACATACGTATATATATATATATATATATATATATATATATATATATATATATATATATATATATATATATATATATATATATATATATATATATATATATATATATATATATATATATATATATATATATATATATATATATATATATATATATATATATATATATATATATATATATATATATATATATATATATATATATATATATATATATATATATATATATATATATATATATATATTTATATATATATATATATATATATATATATATATATATATATATATATATATATATATATATATATATATATATATATTGGTGTGCTACTGTCTTAAGCACACATTTGAGTATGAGTTGTTTTCAGATGTATTTAAATGGTTTACTGAATACATCTTAATGGTTTTTAAGTTTTATTTTTAATAAACAACAGAGTTAAACATCTCCATCACTGGAGGAAGCTGTGTTGGTCCACATGACCAATTCTGGTGAAGTTTAGATATGAACTGAATAAATTATCGATATCACAGATATCGTATGCTTGCTTTAATTTAGCCACGTGACGGAATCGGAAGACACCTGCATCCGGTGACGTCACAAACTTTCACACGAGGAGACAATGTGTTGACGTTAAGAAAGAATGTCAATTTGCCGAGGGTTGCATTATACATCCTGTTTATAATTTGAATGACTACAGCAAATCTCAGGGTTAGCTCTTCCAACCAACATGACATATTACGTCATTTGTTTTAAACATGTAATATTACTATTCTAACTATTACATAAGCTCGGCCAGCTATCTCAATTTTTTTACAAAAATTTAACAACAAGCCGAAACATGGTTATTAGGTGTGACTGGACATACGTATTATTCTTTGTTTAACTTTAGCCATAACCAACTGAGGACGAATGTCCAAATAGGCACATTAAAAAATAATAACAATAATGCATACAAAAAAGATATTACCAAAGCAAAAAGAAAAATGCATGATAAAACCAAGATCATATATAAGGTACATTGCTAGCAAATGATTACATGGTACCAAAAAACAAAATAAATTCTGACTTACAAATGATTCGGTAACTTGATAAAGAATAATTGTTACCTTTGTCAGAAACAAGATACTCAATTTTTAGTGCACAAACACGAATTCCTGGTACGTACACGTACCACGGTTTCGTACATATATATATATATTTATATATAGGGCTGATATATTTTATTAGATGCCCATAGATTCTGTTATATATTATTATATTTTTTTTTTCTCTTTTCGTTTTTTAACATTCCGGCTTATATACTTTTATTAGATGCCGAGAGAAAAAAATGATTTATATCCTTTTTTATTTTATTTATTTTTTAAATGTTGTTTTAAATGTATTTTTAACAATGCAAATGTAGAGAATTTCTTTAATTACATATTACTAGCGTACTAATCAGCTTTTCATACAAACATCTTCCCGACAAATTACTCCCTTAGCGAATGAGGTGGCCACTCATACAGCTTTGAACTGGATCAGGTAGGGGGTATTGTCAGGGCTATGCAACTCGTTCCTTTGTAGCTGCTTGCTGTGCCGTAACCTACGCCAAACAAGGATGTTCACGGCGATAAATATCATCACCGTGACACACAAACTAGCCAGTATTATGGGGTGAAGAATCTCTTTATAAGTCGGTGACAGGTGGTCCTTTTCGGTAAGTTTCATCAACCGCTTTGCCACACGGCCGTTGTAAGGGAGAGGAAGTGCTGGCATTGTAGAGGTCCACGTGAAGTTCACGAAGTAGGCTCGTTCTCTGATGATTGTCCGTAGGCCAGTCACCATGGAATTCGGGGAAGTCCCGATACAGCCATCTGCTACGACGAAGATGTGGTTGAAGGATGTGGATCCATCAGGGCATGATACATTGAAGCCGTCCTTGTCGTATCGTATCCACGAGCCATTATTTAGTCTGCAATTGAATTCTTTATTGTCAAAGGGATAAAGCTTATCCAGACAATTTTCACTTGTATGGGAGAGAGCACCGTCTAGCACTATACCTAACTCGCATGAATCCATTAAGTTTTTACGGAATTCAAATGAGTCAGCTGTACATATTTTTCTATCCATTGCGTCTGAACAGTGAGTTAATTGATTTAAGTCTTTAATGACCGTATATGTTTCCTTGTCTGGGGAAATCAATACGTGTCCTGTCAAACTGGATATTACTGGATTTGAGTGATTCGTCATGAAAGTCGGAAATGGTGATATCCTGTAAGATTGCCAGGCATCAGAAGAATCAAAGGGAATTGTAATCCTAATCTTGTTATTATCTACGTTTACTGTAATTAGGCTGTAATAAAATTCTAACCTATGTTCGTCTAACAAAGGAACATAGCCTAGTTTATCCCTTCCGTTCTCCAGAACTAATTTTAAGTAACGTATAGGCAACAAATGGGGCGACAATACACCTTTAGTTGCTAACGTGATAGCTTCTACATAATCCTTGGATTTCTCAATGAAATGTGCAATTCTGTTATGTATGTGATCTATCTTTGAATCATAATACGTTAATGCTGCCAACAAATCCTGTACTTCCATAATTTGAACGATATTATCTGAATGTTCATTTAACAAATCCATAATTTTATTGATTGAAGCTAACTGATCCCTTAGTTCTGACATAATCAATTCATCTTTATGAGTCAAGAACTCAATTTTCTTATTTTGATTACTAATTTTAAGACGATTGGAAAGTCCTAAACCTAAACATGCAACAGACCCAAAGATGCTTAATGCAGCATAAATGAACGTATTCCGTCTTTCTTTATGTTCGTGTCCTACAGTCCACATCAAAAGGTCATAAGCCAAAGATCCTGTCTCGCCAGTCTTATTTTTCAAGTCATCAGATAGCATCTCTGCAACTTTTAATGTTGATCCAAGCAAACTCTTAGTAGTCAAATGAAAATGTCTCCTATGCAACTCATCCAATGATGCAGAAAACCTTGAAATGGCGGTTCTTAAGCTAGTGACATCATTCTCTTGAAGAAAAATTGCTTGCATATGCACTTCGACAATTACGTTGGTTGATGTAACAAAAATGTCTTCTTGTCTTTCAACTATATTGTCATATTTAAAATATATATTCTTAGTCTTAGAACTCATCCCATACGAGAAAAATGTCTGAGCGAACAATATCACTCCCAACAACAAAAAATTCATCTTGGAAACCTGTAACGAGAAAAAACATATGTAATTACTCCTGTATTAAAAAGAAAACTTTTAGTCACACAAAATAAAATTTTTCCTCACTTCTTTTCCTCTCTTTTCTTTTTAATTTCTTATGTGAGACAATGGTACTATTCTCTCATCCGTGGGTTGGGCTACGTTTTGAATTCTAAACCTATTGGCCGTTAATGTTTCCAAAATGTTAAATGGGCCTTCAAACTTAGGTGTTAGTTTATAGTTGAGCCCTTTTCTGACATTGATTTGAATATAGATGTTATCACCCACGGTATATGTTTTAGTTGGTTTCGCTATTTTATCATGATTCCTTTTCATTATGATTTGTGATTCTTCTAAATTCTTTCGAAGGATATCATATCGACTTATACTTGCATTTATACATTCTTTTAAAGGATTTGATAGATTAGTTGTAGGCGTTAATACATGGAAAGGTGTTCTAACTGGGGTACCATACAATGCTTCATGCGGTGACATTTTAATTGATATATGATATGAATGATTCAGAGTACTCAGTGCCGCCGGTATTGCAATATCCCAGTTGGGGTCTGATCCCCCTAGTGTTACCCTCAATATATTTAATATCTTCCTATTTGCTCTTTCCACTAGCCCATTCGACTCTGGGTGATTATTAAATTCACCACCCGAGTCTGAGATTATCATGTGTGGAATTCCATGTTTACAAATGTAACACTCGTAAAACTTCCTAGCGCATTCAATCGCAGTTTTAGTTTTAAGCGCTATTAGTTCTGTATATCGAGTTAAAGCATCTATAATTACTAAGAGGTGCTTATTTCCTCTGTCTGACTCGTAAAATCCTGTTAACAAATCTAAATGTATTCTTTCAAAGGGTTGATTGGGAACAGGATAAGCTCCTAGGCTGACAGGTGTTTTCGTATGCCCTTTGTTTTCCTGACATGTGCGACAATTAGCTATGTGTCTTTTTATATCTGTAAGCATTGTATGCCAATAAAACAATGATTTGGCTTTCTGTGGCATTAATGAGAACCCAGGGTGTCCATGTAATGGATTTGAATGCAACCAATTCAGGATAGTGGAAATAAGTGAGATTGGTACTACTACCTGGTCGTTAGTTACATGTGGTGTATTGCGGGTTTTCCTTGTCACAGTCCTACACAGAATATTATCTTTGATTATATAATTCTGCTGCTTATACTTTATATATTCTTTTTCTTTATGATTGCCTTTCAAAGCATTTATAATTGTTTCTATTTTCTGATCTTTTCTTTGCTCAGTCTGTAACAATTCATCACTCCAGCCTAAATCTTCTTGTTCAGATATTGTTTTTACAATAGGCATGGATGTTGATATATCTATTAATTCAGCTAAAGACTCCGTACAAGATGACACGGGGTTGCGTGATAATGCATCCGCAATGATATTTGCTTTCCCAGGTAAATACCCGATTCTTGCGCCAAAATCTTGAATGATTAAATGCCACCGAGTTCGTTTAGGGCTGTGATTGAAGCCTTTAAAGAACTCTGTTAGTGGTTTATGGTCAGTAAGAACCTTAACGGGATAACCGTAAATTATGAACTTAAAATGCACTAGCGAATTAACAATAGCTAGTCCTTCCTTGTCTCTTACTGCATACTTACTTTCGGAAGTTTTCAATTTTCGAGAATAGAAAGCTATCGGGAAAAACTGTTTATCATATTGCTGAAGCAATACCCCTCCTACTCCTAAGTCTGAGGCGTCTGTTGCAATGAAGAATTCCTTACCGAAGTCAGGAAATTTTAAGATAGGAGAACTACACAGTTCATCTTTCAAAGTATTAAACGCCTGTTGATGTTGCTCAGACCACATGAAATCTACCCCCTTCTTCGTAAGATCAGTTAAAGGAGCGGCTATTATTGAATAGTTCCGTATAAAACGCCTGTAATATCCACTACAACCCAGAAATTGCTGTATTCCCTTGACATTAGTAGGTATGGGAAAATTACGTATAGCCGACACCTTATCATGGACTACTTTAAGACCTTGGCTTGACACCATGAAACCCAAATATATTAATTCTGTTTTGAAAAACTCACACTTACTAATCTTTACCCTTAAGTTATGTTGTCTTAATCTCTGTAGTACTAGTTCTAACTTACGTAGATGTTCTTCTAAGGTGTTGGAAAAGATTACAAGATCATCCATATAGGCATGCAATATATCCCCTAACAAGTCTCCAAAAACTATGTTAATCATTCTTGTAAATGTTATAGGAGCACAACGTAAACCAAAAGGCATCCGTAAAAATTCATAATGTCCCCTGGCTGTGCTGAAGGCTGTGTATGAGATACTATCTTCTTCTAATGATATCTGGTGAAAGCCTTTAAGTAAGTCCAAACTGGTAAAATATTTATTCTGACCTAACAAAGACAAAATATCGTCAGTACATGGCACTGGGAATCGATCAGGGATCGTTTCCTCGTTTAGACGACGAAAGTCGACGCAGATACGCCATGTTCGATCTTTTTTCGGTACAACTATTAAAGGAAAATTATAAGGGCTATTTGATTTTCTAATGACTCCTTCCTCTAACATTTTACCTACTTCATCATTTATTTCATTCTGGAATTTCATAGGGAGTCTGTACGAGGGTACATATATAATTTTTTTCTTGTCTTTTAACCTTATTTGATTCTCGATCACATCTGTTTTTCCTAAGGATCCATCCGTAGTGGAAAAGACATCTGTATATTTAGTTAAAAGTTCAAAAATTTTCTGCTGAATTTCTTCGTCTTGAATGTCCTTACTGATTTTATTTTTAATAGATCGTAAAAGGGATTCATCCGCAACTGATTGAGAGTGATTGATTTCAGCAACGGTAAGAATACGATGTTTATAAACTTCTACATCCAAGATATGTTGATTTTTGTGAATTACTAAAGTATTATTTAAATGATTACAGACTTCGATATTACATTGCTGATGTGAGCCTACTGTATAAATAGCTTGTGTGACAGACAATCCGTTAGTTTTCAAAGTATCGGAAAGGATTAATATTTCAGATCCCGGTAGTGTTTTCTTTATTTGCACTATTAAATTCGAAGGTATGTTTGGTTCGATATATTGCGTGCAAGATGATATTACGGGTGAACGAAAATTCTGCTGGGTCGCGTATATTATTTCTTTATTAGTGAGACAAGTTATTGGTTCTTCAACGTACGTTACGGTTACATTTGTCGTCTCCTTTTTATCCAAAACTGACTTTAAAGTATTAGAAGACTTATAGAATTTCCCTTTGATATACACGCCGTGTTTTGCAGGAGCTAAGATAATGTTTTGATTTCCCATAGATGGGTATCCTATAATTACAGCTGGATACATATTAATGTTTTTCACAACAACAAATGTATCGGCAAACGTGCGATTACCGACTCTGAACTGAATATGAGTTATGCCTATGACGTTTAATTCATCATTTCCTATACCTGAAAGTCTAATTCCTGATTTTTCAATCGGAAAGTTCGAAAACAACAAATGATGCGTCTTCAAATCCATAATATTACGTGGACTACCAGAGTCAAAAAATAACGTAAAGGATTTGTGTTCTAAATTTACAGCATATAAGGTTGGCCGTAACTCATTTTGGCTTATTATTGTATGAATTCGTTGCAAATCTACGGGAGCATGCACTGTTTTACTTAATTCGGCCGTGTTTTTCATAGGAAAATCTATTGTCTCACAATTATCTGATAAAACATTAAATTGATTATTCAATACTATTGATGTTGACATAAATGACCTTGACCCAACATAACTCTCTTCCCCTCTAGAGTTAACTATGTGGTATTTGCTTTGCTCTGCACATTCTGGAAATTAGGCTGACTTTGCGAGGTCTGGTTTGACGGCCCAGGCTCAGCGATATTTGAAGAAGTGTTTGTTTGTTTCGGACTCTGAACTGCATTGACATTTTGTTGTTTCTTCTTATTGTTAAAATGAGGATTTTTCTTTTTATTTCCATATGGAACTGACTGTGGAATTGACTGTGTATTTCTAGGATATTGTTGTGTCTTACGCGCGTAACATTGACTATAAGAATGTGATGCTGTGTTGTGAACTGAACAAAATTTCGTTCTACAGTCTGCGCTTATGTGACCTTGACGTTTGCAGTTGTAACACGTCACTCCCGCTACTGGATTGTTAATTACGTTCACTGTTTGTGGTTTTGTTTCATTCTTAGCAAAAACTTGAGTTAACACGGGATCGAGATCTGGACACTTGGACATGTGTTTCTTTATCTGTTTATAGACATCCAATTCCGTACTTGCAGGCATTAACTTCTTATCAAAGCACCGCACTAAAGCTTCAGGCAACATAAGTGTCATGCAAGTTAAATACATTAATCGTAAAAAATCTTTCACGGAGATGTTATCGTTAGTAACCCCAGTGGAATTACCTAAAATGTCCTGATATTCGTTAAGCTGCTCTCTCAACAACATTAAGCCGATTCATAGTGGCTTGATTAAGTGTATTTCATAACGTTAACACTACATCCAGAGCTTCCTCACCCCTATAAATCGCGCGTAACCTAACTTTGAAATCATCCCAAGTAACTGCTTCCTGAAATGAAACACCTCTTAAATACGCACTCGCATCCCCCTTAGAAAAATCTATAAAACTTTTAGCTTCTTGTAATTTTACAAAAGGATCTACGATTTGTTTGGCATTTAAATGGGCATCAACGGATGAAATCCATGACTCCACATTTTGTGGCAAGAACCCGTTGACACGACCTTGAAAAGGAAGGATTGCTGACCTGGCATTTACAAGCGTCACAATTGGAGGAGGATTAGCCTGGCCTACACCACTAGGTCCAGGGGTAGGGCTGACAGGAGGAGCCATGACTGCTGTATTTTTTTTTTCTATCTCTTTGACCCCTTTCAATCCTATCAAAATATCTATATGAGTACAGACGCCCACTGCGTAAACGCATATGTATAATAAAATTCCCCCAACAATGTTACTAATCCCAATACATTTCCCCCCAAGAGTTTATGAAAGAAAAAGGAATTAGCACAAAGAAAGAAAAATTCTAAATGAGAATTCGGAGTTTCTTAATACAAAATCTCTGTACTTAGCTTTATATGAAGTCGACACGTCCTCTCTCTCTCTCTCTCTTGATGTTTTGTTAGCGATGTCTCGTTCTAGTTTCTTGTTGAATGTAGTTCTTCCTGGATATGTCTTGCAATTGTTGAACGCCAGTCCTTGGGTTTCCTAGGATGTTGATTGAAG
>NC_090731.1:176981634-176991634 GCF_036898095.1 Palaemon carinicauda | reverse complement strand
ATCTTCTATGGTTCGTGTAAACTAGTCCGCATAACATGTTATGGGATAAATGACATATCTTTAGAGTTTCATCAAGACAAAAAGAGAGAGGATCCACAAGGACAGAACCAACTAAATGAAAGCTTCGAGGAAATCAATAACGATGTCGCAATGGAGCGATGTAGGTGAAAGGGATTTCTGATTCTTGCTTGAGGAATGGGTCGATTGCTAATTCTCAGTGACGTCACGCTTCAACAAGCCATTTCCCTGAAGCCCTCGTAACAATAGGAATCGTTCTACTTTTGCTGTTCCCAATTCTAGAGGAGCTAGAGAGAGAAAGTGTAATTAAGAACTTTTTATTTTTCAAATAAAATATATAGTAAGAATTTTAAAAGCAGAGTTTTTAATTGAGTATTATTTGAAGAAAAAAATTATTATTCTAAAACTTTGATTTAGACAAAAGACTACCATTCTAAAACTTAAATTTTTCCTAAAGTAAAATATTTATTTGTAATTTCTGAAGTAGTTGTTATTTGATTTATGGCGTAAATAATAAAAAAAGAAAATATTCCAAAACGTTTCATTTTTTCACAAAATAAGTTTTCATTTGATTCATTATTTTAAGAATAAACTATCATTTTAAAACTTGTATTTTTTCCCAAAGTAAAATATGTAACATTATTTTTTTTAAGTAGTTTTGTTTTGATTCATGATTTGAAGAAAAAAACTGTTATTCATAAACGTATAATTTTTTTTTTCAAAACAATATATATAATTTTTTTTTTTTAAGAAGAGTTTTAATTTGATTAGCGATTAAGAAAGGCTGTTATTCTGAAACGTTTATTTTTTTTTTCCACAAAATAAGAAAATAACATTAGTTTTTGAAGCAGCTTCATTTGACCCATGATTCATATCAGCGGTCGCCAACCTTCCAAACTTCATGGACCCCTAAATGCATAATTCTAAATTTGGCGGACCATTGACATGAATTTTTTGAAAAAGAAGTTATACATATTTATTTATATAACTAGAACGGGCACTCAGTAGAGCGTATACCTTCACCACTGCCACTTTTGTCATGAAAAAAAAAATGATAATGATGTGGGTATTTGATCCCCAAAAAATCACAAGATAAGCAATATAATTAGGCTCATTTGGCACTAGTTTCATGCAAATCAGATAAAAATTGGCCACGATATGGCATTTTCTCTTCTTTTCGTTACCTTTGCATCGTCTTTTGACCCAATCAATCCCTAAATCTAATCAAATTTTCCTTGGACTATAGTCAACCATCACACCAAATTTCATGAGATTCGGTCAAATATTATTTGAGTTATGCGAATCACAAACACGCAGTCAGACATACAAACAAATAAATACACAAACACGGGTAATTGCACCACTATATCATGTATATCACAAGATAGGCAATGAAATTATGCACATTATGGCACTAGTTTCACGAAAATCGGAAAAAAATTTACCATGATATAGCAAAAAACACACTTATTTACCTTTTCGTGACTCACCTTGACCTTTAAACCCAATCACTCCAAATATACGTAAATTGTCCTTGGAGCATGGCCAATCATCCCAAAAAATATCACGAGATTCAGTAAAATAGCTTTCGAACTATGCAAATCACAACCACAAGCACAGACATACAAACCTAAGCCTATCAAAACATAACTTAAAGAAGTTCGTGAAGGTAATAGCAAACAGAGAACTTTTGTTGTAACGGTATTAAATGCAAGCATTTTATATAAACTTTAAGTTTAATTATTACCAAAAAAAAAAGAAAAAAAAATTCAAGTTTAACTAGGTATTATACAGTGTTAGTATAATGTTTACTTATGCTTGTTTGAAGTAAGCTCCAATTACATTACTACAAGATTTTATGTTATTCTGAAATCGGTAGCGAGTCTTAATTGCTGTGGCAGATATAGATATTTTTCACACAAATGTGTTAAACGTTTGATAGAAAATTCCGTTCCTTTCACTCAGTGAAGGCTTTCCCAATTTATGGAGAGCCAAAACTTAGGTCTTGATAAGGGTGACTCGAATGTAGATTTTTTCGACTATCGCTTCATAATAGATCGATGAGGCTTTGTTTTTCATTCACGCGCTTAATGTTTGCTAGAAACTGATCTATCATTCACATATTGCCATTCCTGGGATTTTCTTCCTTTGTGTTTTAACAACCAAAAATTATGTCGATGACTGTAATTGTGGTTGAAGTGCTATCAGACAAGAAGCCTTTAATAATGATATCTTCAATAACCATTACTTTAGAGCACCTACTTTTCGTTTGCATATTTTAATGCATTCTTTGAAAATATTAAGCAGTTTCATTAGCTAATTCTGAGTGTTTTGATTGCAAGTGACTTTCAGAACACACAACACCAGGATCTTGAATAGATCCAAATTGCATCATTTCTTTTCAACTCAACTTCGAATGTTCTTTCTAATGGTGCTTGACGAGTACCGTGGATACTCTGATCCATTGATCAGGTTACGGTTAAGTGAAGTATGAATATCATCAATAGTGATTATATCCTTGGTTTTACTAAAGAAATACAAAATGTTTACTTGCCTTCTCTTATTATTATGGGTTTATTATATTCTTTTTTATTTGAATCTGAAAGCCAAAACATAAAGGAAGATTGTTAATTTCTGCAACAGTTACTCATCGTGTTTAAGTTTCACATATAACAGTTGCCTGGCTCTTAAGGTAGATAACTGTGTGCGATACGGTTATGAAACAAATAGAGAATGTTCCGTTTTATTTGATATGCGTATTATGTAGGCCAATACTATATCAGAAAAAATCATTTATAATGAACAATTTTTTCAAATTCAAATTCAAATTCTTTATTTCAGCTGTAGAGCCATATGCAAAATATTACGTTAAAATTAATAGTTATAGAAAAAAAATATTAGGAATAAAACCAAAGGTCTAAACACAGAAAATGTGTTTAGACATACTCTTTAAAAACTATTGTAATTAATATTGCTGTTAGTTAGTTATTCCTGTTCTTTTCTGGTAATTGCTGGATTAAAAATTCCAATGTTAAATCTGCCTAAAATGCTGTTTTTGCAACCTCTCTGCATATTGTGTCATGGTTTCCAGAAAAGGATTAAAAAACAAAAAGGGAAATATCACAATTTTTCTGCGGACCACCAAAGTTTTTTCACAAACCACCAGTGGTCCGTGGACCACCGGTTGGCGACCGGTGATTCAAATAACATTAATTATGTAATCGTAGTAGTGACCGGCTGGTCGTCATTTTCGACAAGGTTTGTTGAGCATCATTTGCTAACCAATGTATTATGGAAAAAAAAAAAGGGCTTTTAAAGTAACTAGTTGTTCAGAGTAATTGTGTTGAGATTAAGTTCAGGGGGCAAAATAGAAGAGTGGCATATGTAAAAATATTTGTTGATATATATGGTAAAATATTGGTATTGGTTGAATCATATTGAGGCGTGAAGATAACAAATGGGTGTAAGATGAGTTAGAAAATATGGAAAGCAATGAGGTAAAAAAAAAAAAAAAAGGAAAAGAGACTCAGAGTTGAATCAAATTCAAACTAAGTTATGACTTATTCGGCAATGATATTCAAATTGAGTCTGCTGTGTGTTCTGTCTTCTAGTTACTTTTCTTAAATCCCAGAAGAAAACGACCATTTGCCAAACTGATCATGACTTAAGACCTTTTCTTAAATCAGAGGATGTATCACCAGTGATACACGACTGAATTCACAAAGAAAACTAGAAGCAAACAATTTTTTTTCTTATAACACGGGATCTTTGCAAGATTGATCTAGAGTAAAAGGCAAAGTATCCACAAGCAAAACAATAAGCTAATTAACGCACACTTGTGAGGCAAAACCTATCTAAAGAAGGCCAGACCTTACCTGACCTAGTTACATGAAACGAAAACATCAGCTCTGAACACTACAGTTTCAAAATATATTTAGAAATTGTAATAAAAAATATAAACCCGCTGATTCACACAAGAATTCTGGCAAGATTATTGTATCTGCTTGACTGATTTGGTCACGACTAGGTTTCATAATGCTGCAATGTATTATATGCATGCATTAGTGACTTGCTTGAAAATGGTAGATACCAAAAATAAAATTGAAAACATCACTTTCAAAAAGTGAAAGAGAGACAATGCTCATGGGAAAGAGAAATAGTTCTTGTAGGAAAGAAAATAGGAGGAGGAACTTATAAAACACAAGGAAATAATACTTGTAGAGAACTAAAAAAAAGAAAATATTGTCTGTGACGAAGAGAAGAAAAAATTCTGAATAAAAAAGACTCTTGAAAATAGAAGTGAAATCTATACGTATACGTATAGGGTAAAAAGACAAAAGATACCGGAAGGAAAAAGAAACGGTAATTGTACAAAAAAGAAAAAAGAAAAAAAAATAGTACTTATAGAATATGCATAGCAGATTTGTACCTATTGTAGAAACACATATGAATAGGTTATTATTATTATCATTACTTGCTAAACTGCAACCCTATTTGGGAAAGCAGGATGCTATAAGGCCAGGAGCTCCGACAGAGACAACAGCCCAGTGAGGAAAGGAAACAAGAAAAAAAGAATTCTAAGAACAGTAACAACATTAAAATAAATATCTCCTATATAAACTATAAAAACTTTAGCAAAACAAGAGGAAGAGAAATAAGATAAAATAGTGTGCCCGAGTGTACCCTCAAGCAAGAGAACTCTAACCTAAGATAGTGGAAGACCATGGTACAGAGGTTATGTCACTACCTAAGACTAGAGAACAATGATTTGATTTCGGAGTGTCCTTCTCCAAGAAGAGCTGCTTGCCATAGCTAAAGAGTAAAGTAGCTACTGAACAATTAGAGTGCAGTACTTAACCCCTTGAGAGAAGAAAAAATGTTTGGTAATCTCAGTGTTGTCAAGTGCATGGGTTACAGAAGAGAATATGTAAAGAATAGGCCAGACTATTCGGTGTATGTGTAGAAAAAAGGAAAATGAACCGTATCCAGAGAGAAGGATCCGATGTAGTACTGTCTGGTCAATCAAAGGACCCCTGGGCAGCATACCACCTATAGAAGCTCATAGAAAAGAGTAGAATGTTTTTTTTTTTTTTTTTTTTTGTAAGGGAAGGAAAAAGAATACTTAATGAATATAGAACATGACAAGTGTCTCAGAAAAAATATCAGTAGATAAGAGAAATACTAATCATAATCAATAGAAAAAAAATATTCTTTAAGTAATAGAAAATGCTCCAATTCAATACCGTCTGGAAGGGAGCTGAAATACAACAATGTTACAACATGAAACAGATAAGAAAATAGTCATTCAATTCAGTTTCTTTTATACTATTCAACATTCTAAAGTAGGAGGTTCTCCAGCAATGTTGATATCTGTAGGATAAATTAAGTAGCTGCTAAACTCAATGATTGTCTGAAACTATGTATATTATATAATTCTTTTAAAAATTTAAAAGAGAATTTGTTGAAATGTGTCCTTTTCCTTAAGCTTTCGTTTATAAAACATTTCACATTGCCCGTTACACTTTCTACCTATTTTTTTCCTGGCAGATTACAGAACAGCTGAACCAAAAGAAGTTATCTCAGCTTCTGTCACTAGTGAAGTACACACTGGATGCGAGGAGATTTCCATGTTTCTAAAGTGAGAGAGGATATTCTCTTTAATTATCAGAGTGGCAGAGTTATTTTCCACTTCAGAAGATCTTGTTTGTACATTGATACTCACAGAGAATATGAACTGATCTCTCCCGATCTGACAAAGGATTGTGGATACCAGTGAAAAATGTATAATTGACGGTGAAGAGCTGTTCGAATTATGAGTGAAAAAGTTTTTCTTTTTTGCCACAAGGGAACGATAACCAATAATAACAATAACAAGGAAACAGCACACTATTGCCCTCGCTTTGGCAAATTTTGTAGTGGGAATAACTGTATGTAGATTCTATCAATTCTGATGATAAACAGATGTGCTTTTATTTTGTTAGGATATAATAATATTTCTACTCATAGAATATTGTCATTGACTATGGAGCCGAGGGTAAGTGTATGCTCTATTTTTCAAAATAAAATCGGTGATCTCTCTCTCATGGTCTCCTGCTTGCATCGTCAATACTTGCTGATGTATGTCTAATTGGGAGATTATAATATATTGTGTTTCCATTGCCGAGAAAAGAGGCTGATATAAATCTTGCATTTTCATGTTAAGTTTCTTGCCCTGATTAACAACTGTTATTTCTATAGAATTTTAATATAACTTTACGTCGAAACACTTTGCTAATAAATCCAGCAATAATGATCTTATGAAAGCTAATTGTAATACTGTATCTGTCTTAGTTTGTCTGTATGAAGATATTTCTCTTCAGCACAAGACGAAGCCTTAAGTTTCAGGGATTATTTTTACAACTTATCACTAATAAGAACTTTTATATTTATTTACCTATCTTTTCCAATCTATTGACCTCAAAGTTGAGCGAAGCGTAAGAACTCTCCCTTGTTCTGCCTCTGAATAGTAAATTTCGGGGATATTTATTTCAAAAGGATCCCAGGATACGCTAGAACCATAGTTAAATATACAGCTTTAAAGGCCCATATCTCCCTTTAGCATAGTCCAAAAAGGACTGGAGTTAGAGATGAGATTCTATTGTCTTTTCCTGCTAAAAGATTGTATGTCGAATTAATCACTGAGAAATACAAATTATTCTTCATTGTTTTTTATTATTTGGTTTCTTAACCTTCTTTGTACAAGATTCATATTGTCTAACTTCTTGTTTAATTAACTGAAGGTGGGAATAGGTTCTACCTGATTGCAATCACATATATTAGACAATTAAAAGTTAGTATAGGCAGAATGTTGTTGATTAATTAAGATTTAACTAAAAAAATCATGCAATTTAGGCACAGCAAATCGATGCCCCCCTCTCTCTCTCTCTCTCTCTCTCTCTCTCTCTCTCTCTCTCTCTCTCTCTCTCTCTCTCTCTCTCTCTCTATAAACTAATATTTAATCAGAGAAATAGAGATTACCCAATGATGACACTTACACTGCTTGTGTGAAGAACTGTACGCAAGATTACACAATTTGAAAAGGTACATAAACTAAGAATATGATATTTTTGTGCAGAATTCCAGCATCGGTATTATGCAGCACCCACCCGTTGCTATGACTACCTTTCATAACCTTATTTTTTTTTTCATGTCGACAATCAACAATAGTAGCAGTATTTGTCTTTTTAAGGAAACTTCCCTTCTTCGGGAAAGCTTATCGTTCTGTACGATAACAAAATGTTTTGGTAAATAAAACCATAACTGTTTAGTTTTGTATGAAATTTTAAAAAACTAGTTATCTACAGGTATATATTTTGGTAATGACTGCTTCCTCATAAGCATGACTTGATTACAATTAAAAATGGCAGTTGACAAAAGATTTACTCCCCTACCATTTACACAATAAAGGATTGTTGAGCATACAGTATATGAGCGGCCAAAGCTGTTAAGGTGACTTTTCAAATATTCATCCTGTCGCAGGATATAATAGAAAAGGACAATATAGAAAAATCTGTTTTACAAAGAACAACTAAGATTAAAGAGATAAATTTGTATTTGTTTGCCTACACTGAACTAATATGCGATTGATATTCGGAGAAGAAACTCTTGTAATTGTTATATTTCATTGATTTTTTTTCGAAGAGTGTTCATCACAAAAGTAGAGTAAATACCATCCAATAAATAGATTAACATCAATGTCCGTGACTTTATTCAAGTCTCCATCGAGCATCTTATGGTAAATAAAATCGAAGGAATGCTGGGCAAGACTTAGATTGATATTTTCATTTGTTATCTGAAAAAAAAAAAAAACATAATTGAGGAGGTTTCTAAAGACAATATTAAGGCCTATTTTTTTTCCTACTACCTGATTAATGCTGTTTTTTTTTTCTTTTTTTTTTACTGATGTAGATAAAGATAATCTGTTCACTTGACCACTTTATATGACTTTTTATCAATTCCAACATTAAAATCCACGCTAGTGTGGCCTGCGTCAAATGAATCACAGTACATAAAATAATGCTGCTGTTATGTAGAAGTCAGCTTCTTATTATACATGATGTTTTTTCACTTTAACATCAAAATATTACATTTGGATAAAAAATCATCAATGTGGATTTCATAGTCCTAAACCGGTGTGATAAATAATGTTTAAAATGGGAGTTCTCATGTAAACTTTTTTATTATTTGAAAAATCAATATCTTGACGTAGATTATAAGCGGAATGATGTTCTGTTATGTTATTCTTCACAATGTTGAAGAGGAAAATGGCCAAATACATATAATATTCCAAATAATTTACATTTCGTAAATTAATGCAATATATGACAGAGCAAATGTACATAACTTGAATTGTTTTCTGATTTTCCTTACATTCTAAATTTTAAATGAGAAGGTTCAAGTCTAATAACATTGCTTTGACTATGGCAATTGATTATCTTTTGTTTCTATTACGATCGTGAATTTCAGAAAAGAAACATATTAATCAGGTTTTTCTACGGTCATAATAGTCGAAATAGCATATCTATAGGTATCTAAATAATGATAGGAACATATTTTTTAGTAAATTAGTGTATTAATTTGTGAGCGACTTTCCAATTCCTCCTCCAATTTCATTAATTCTAAAGTGTGACTGACTGTGAATGGTAAATCAAGTCACATTAATCCATCTTTATTTATTCTGAGCACTTTTCGTAAATAAAGAACAGACGAACAAATCAAAGGTTTCTGAATACGAATTTTCTGAATCAAAATGTTAAAAAATTCTCGATTAGATCGTATGGTTGACCAAGATATTTTCTAACTGGAAACAGACGTGCCCGGTGGTTTAAGCAAAGCTAAGTTGAGAGATGTAATTATGGGCGAAGTCAACTTAAAGTCAAATTTATGACATTTTGGGCGATTTTAATTTGAGCGAACCTCTTCCTGATAAATTCAGCACAATCTGAGCTAGGCCATTTTGAGCAACAATTTGAATGAAGTAGAATTTTTGACATTCGACATGAAAGCAAATTTAAAAAGAAGAATGCCCAGTACTAGAATTGTTTATGAAAAATGTATCAGATAAGCACATATAAGAAGTTAATTACGTTTGCAGTTGGATTCGTATGCAATTTCGAATGTGCAATAAAATAATTTGAAGTGTTTTTCCTTTTCGATACAAACGTCACGTAATATATTAGTAATATTTAAGAATGTTTATTTATTCTTGCGATGTGTACGATTTTATCAGTTTTAAGTTCATACAGATTAATTCTAAAGCTTTAGACGATGACATTTCTACTGCGAGAAATTTCTATGATAATTGAAAAAGTTTCCTGATACTGGAAGAGGACTCACTATGAAAAGAGTAGAATGAAAAATGAAGAGATATTTGCCCGGTAAGTCATAAGCTGAAGTTATTGTGCGCTGAATATCATCCTGCCTTTTATTTATGTCATAAAATCCTTTTTACAATACACACACACGCACTGTAGGTGTGTCTGGAAATGAAGAGGCAGATTCACTGGCAAAGAGTGCTGCAGCCAAGTTGCTACCAAGAAGGTATCCCATTCTTTGTAATGATTTTTTTTACCAGCAATTGGGAATTTTATTTATAACAATTGGTAACAGCATTAGGATAGTTTAACTGAAGGTAAGATGAGAGAAATTGCGATCGTTATATCGTCTTGGATATATAATGGGATACCCCGAATATGGGAGACTACTCTTTGTCGTCTCCGAATTAGTCACACTCGAATGGCCCATAAATTTCGGCTGGCTAGCCAAAACCAACCATATTGTGATGACTGTTTAATACCCTTGACCATGAGGCATTTGTTGACTGAATGCCCACAGAAAGAAATAGATATCTGTTTGAGGCTTGGGGTGAAGATGGCAGGTTTATCCTTGCCAAGATCCTTGGACACGATGTGTCGTGCAATGCTAGTGGCATTTAGAAATTGAT